>NW_027195217.1:0-85000 GCF_038502225.1 Cherax quadricarinatus | reverse complement strand
CAGGAGAGGTGTGTGGGGAAGTAAGAACTCCCAGGAGAGGTGTGTGGGGAAGTAAGAACTCCCAGGAGAGGAGTGTGGGGAAGTAAGAACTCCCAGGAGAGGTGTGTGGGGAAGCAAGGACACCCAGGAGAGGTGTCTGGGGAAGTAAGAACTCCCAGGAGAGGTGTGTGGGGAAGTAAGAACTCCCAGGAGAGGTGTGTGGGGTAGGAAGAGGTGTGTGGGGACTCCCAGGAGAGGTGTGTGGGGAAGTAAGAACTGGGGAAGTAAGAACTCCCAGGAGAGGTGTGTGGGGAAGTAAGAACACCCAGGAGAGGTGTGTGGGGAAGTAAGAACTCCCAGGAGAGGTGTGTGGGGAAGTAAGAACTCCCAGGAGAGGTGTGTGGGGAAGTAAGAACTCCCAGGAGAGGTGTGTGGGGAAGTAAGTAACTCCCAGGAGAGGTGTGTGGGGAAGTAAGAACTCCCAGGAGAGGTGTGTGGGGAAGTAAGAACTCCCAGGAGAGGTGTGTGGGGAAGTAAGAACTCCCAGGAGAGGTGTGTGGGGAAGTAAGAACTCCCAGGAGAGGTGTGTGGGGAAGTAAGAACTCCCAGGAGAGGTGTGTGGGGAAGTAAGAACTCCCAGGAGAGGTGTGTGGGGAAGTAAGAACTCCCAGGAGAGGTGTGTGGGGAAGCAAGGACACCCAGGAGAGGTGTGTGGGGAAGTAAGAACTCCCAGGAGAGGTGTGTGGGGAAGTAAGAACTCCCAGGAGAGGTGTGTGGGGAAGTAAGAACTCCCAGGAGAGGTGTGTGGGGAAGTAAGAACTCCCAGGAGAGGTGTGTGGGGAAGTAAGAACTCCCAGGAGAGGTGTGTGGGGAAGTAAGAACTCCCAGGAGAGGTGTGTGGGGAAGTAAGAACTCCCAGGAGAGGTGTGTGGGGAAGTAAGAACTCCCAGGAGAGGTGTGTGGGGAAGTAAGAACTCCCAGGAGAGGTGTGTGGGGAAGTAAGAACTCCCAGGAGAGGTGTGTGGGGAAGTAAGAACTCCCAGGAGAGGTGTGTGGGGAAGTAAGAACTCCCAGGAGAGGTGTGTGGGGAAGTAAGAACTCCCAGGAGAGGTGTGTGGGGAAGTAAGAACTCCCAGGAGAGGTGTGTGGGGAAGTAAGAACTCCCAGGAGAGGTGTGTGGGGAAGTAAGAACTCCCAGGAGAGGTGTGTGGGGAAGTAAGAACTCCCAGGAGAGGTGTGTGGGGAAGTAAGAACTCCCAGGAGAGGTGTGTGGGGAAGTAAGAACTCCCAGGAGAGGTGTGTGGGGAAGTAAGAACTCCCAGGAGAGGTGTGTGGGGAAGTAAGAACTCCCAGGAGAGGTGTGTGGGGAAGTAAGAACTCCCAGGAGAGGTGTGTGGGGAAGTAAGAACTCCCAGGAGAGGTGTGTGGGGAAGTAAGAACTCCCAGGAGAGGTGTGTGGGGAAGTAAGAACTCCCAGGAGAGGTGTGTGGGGAAGAACTCCCAAGAGGTGTGTGGGGACTTCAAGGAGAGGTGTGTGGGGAAGTAAGAACTCCCAGGAGAGGTGTGTGGGGAAGTAAGAACTCCCAGGAGAGGTGTGTGGGGAAGTAAGAACTCCCAGGAGAGGTGTGTGGGGAAGTAAGAACTCCCAGGAGAGGTGTGTGGGGAAGTAAGAACTCCCAGGAGAGGTGTGTGGGGAAGTAAGAACTCCCAGGAGAGGTGTGTGGGGAAGTAAGAACTCCCAAGGAAGTAAGAACTCCAGGAGAGGTGTGTGGGGAAGTAAGAACTCCCAGGAGAGGTGTGTGGGGAAGTAAGAACTCCCAGGAGAGGTGTGTGGGGAAGTAAGAACTCCCAGGAGAGGTGTGTGGGGAAGTAAGAACTCCCAGGAGAGGTGTGTGGGGAAGTAAGAACTCCCAGGAGAGGTGTGTGGGGAAGTAAGAACTCCCAGGAGAGGTGTGTGGGGAAGTAAGAACTCCCAGGAGAGGTGTGTGGGGAAGTAAGAGGTGTGTGGGGACTCCCAGGAGAGGTGTGTGGGGAAGTAAGAACTCCCAGGAGAGGTGTGTGGGGAAGTAAGAACTCCCAGGAGAGGTGTGTGGGGAAGTAAGAACTCCCAGGAGAGGTGTGTGGGGAAGTAAGAACACCCAGGAGAGGTGTGTGGGGAAGTAAGAACACCCAGGAGAGGTGTGTGGGGAAGTAAGAACACCCAGGAGAGGTGTGTGGGGAAGTAAGAACACCCAGGAGAGGTGTGTGGGGAAGTAAGAACACCCAGGAGAGGTGTCTGGGGAAGTAAGAACACCCAGGAGAGGTGTGTGGGGAAGTAAGAACACCCAGGAGAGGTGTGTGGGGAAGTAAGGACATGGAGAGGAGTGTGGTGAAGTAAGAACACCCAGGAGAGGTGTCTGGGGAAGTAAGGACACCCAGGAGAGGTGTCTGGGGAAGTAAGAACTCCCAGGAGAGGTGTGTGGGGAAGTAAGAACTCCCAGGAGAGGTGTGTGGGGAAGTAAGAACTCCCAGGAGAGGTGTGTGGGGAAGTAAGAACTCCCAGGAGAGGTGTGTGGGGAAGTAAGAACTCCCAGGAGAGGTGTGTGGGGAAGTAAGAACTCCCAGGAGAGGTGTGTGGGGAAGTAAGAACTCCCAGGAGAGGTGTGTGGGGAAGTAAGAACTCCCAGGAGAGGTGTGTGTGGGGAAGTAAGAACTCCCAGGAGAGGTGTGTGGGGAAGTAAGAACTCCCAGGAGAGGGCATGGAAGGAACACACCGCCCATTGAATGTTAGCAGGCTAGAGTGGGCGGGAGGGCGTGGAAGGAACACACCGCCCATTGAATGTTAGCAGGCTAGAGTGGGCGGGAGGGCGTGGAAGGAACACACCGCCCATTGAATGTTAGCAGGCTAGAGTGGGCGGGAGGGCGTGGAAGGAACACACCGCCCATTGAATGTTAGCAGGCTAGAGTGGGCGGGAGGGCGTGGAAGGAACACACCGCCCATTGAATGTTAGCAGGCTAGAGTGGGCGGGAGGGCATGGAAGGAACACACCGCCCATTGAATGTTAGCAGGTTAGAGTGGGCGGGAGGGCGTGGAAGGAACACACCGCCCATTGAATGTTAGCAGGCTAGAGTGGGCGGGAGGGCATGGAAGGAACACACCGCCCATTGAATGTTAGCAGGCTAGAGTGGGCGGGAGGGCGTGGAAGGAACACACCGCCCATTGAATGTTAGCAGGCTAGAGTGGGCGGGAGGGCATGGAAGGAACACACCGCCCATTGAATGTTAGCAGGTTAGAGTGGGCGGGAGGGCGTGGAAGGAACACACCGCCCATTGAATGTTAGCAGGATAGAGTGGGCGGGAGGGCATGGAAGGAACACACCGCCCATTGAATGTTAGCAGGCTAGAGTGGGCGGGAGGGCGTGGAAGGAACACACCGCCCATTGAATGTTAGCAGGCTAGAGTGGGCGGGAGGGCGTGGAAGGAACACACCGCCCATTGAATGTTAGCAGGTTAGAGTGGGCGGGAGGGCGTGGAAGGAACACACCGCCCATTGAATGTTAGCAGGCTAGAGTGGGCGGGAGGGCGTGGAAGGAACACACCGCCCATTGAATGTTAGCAGGCTAGAGTGGGCGGGAGGGCATGGAAGGAACACACCGCCCATTGAATGTTAGCAGGTTAGAGTGGGCGGGAGGGGTGTGGAAGGAACACACCGCCCATTGAATGTTAGCAGGCTAGAGTGGGCGGGAGGGCATGGAAGGAACACACCGCCCATTGAATGTTAGCAGGCTAGAGTGGGCGGGAGGGCGTGGAAGGAACACACCGCCCATTGAATGTTAGCAGGCTAGAGTGGGCGGGAGGGCGTGGAAGGAACACACCGCCCATTGAATGTTAGCAGGCTAGAGTGGGCGGGAGGGCGTGGAAGGAACACACCGCCCATTGAATGTTAGCAGGCTAGAGTGGGCGGGAGGGCATGGAAGGAACACACCGCCCATTGAATGTTAGCAGGTTAGAGTGGGCGGGAGGGCGTGGAAGGAACACACCGCCCATTGAATGTTAGCAGGCTAGAGTGGGCGGGAGGGCATGGAAGGAACACACCGCCCATTGAATGTTAGCAGGCTAGAGTGGGCGGGAGGGCGTGGAAGGAACACACCGCCCATTGAATGTTAGCAGGCTAGAGTGGGCGGGAGGGCGGGGAGGGCATGGAAGGAACACACCGCCCATTGAATGTTAGCAGGCTAGAGTGGGCGGGTTAGCAGGGAGTAGGCATGGAAGGAACACACCATGGAAGGAACACACCGCCCATTGAATGTTAGCAGGCTAGAGTGGGCGGGAGGGCATGGAAGGAACACACCGCCCATTGAATGTTAGCAGGCTAGAGTGGGCGGGAGGGCGTGGAAGGAACACACCGCCCATTGAATGTTAGCAGGGTAGAGTGGGCGGGAGGGCGTGGAAGGAAACATGGAAGGAACACACCGCCCATTGAATGTTAGCAGGCTAGAGTGGGCGGGAGGGCATGGAAGGAACACACCGCCCATTGAATGTTAGCAGGCTAGAGTGGGCGGGAGGGCATGGAAGGAACACACCGCCCATTGAATGTTAGCAGGCTAGAGTGGGCGGGAGGGCATGGAAGGAACACACCGCCCATTGAATGTTAGCAGGTGGGCTAGAGTGGGCGGGAGGGGCGTGGAAGGAACACACCGCCCATTGAATGTTAGCAGGCTAGAGTGGGCGGGAGGGCATGGAAGGAACACACCGCCCATTGAATGTTAGCTGGTTAGAGTGGGCGGGAGGGCATGGAAGGAACACACCGCCCATTGAATGTTAGCAGGCTAGAGTGGGCGGGAGGGCATGGAAGGAACACACCGCCCATTGAATGTTAGCAGGCTAGAGTGGGCGGGAGGGCGTGGAAGGAACACACCGCCCATTGAATGTTAGCAGGCTAGAGTGGGCGGGAGGGCATGGAAGGAACACACCGCCCATTGAATGTTAGCAGGCTAGAGTGGGCGGGAGGGCATGGAAGGAACACACCGCCCATTGAATGTTAGCAGGTTAGAGTGGGCGGGAGGGCGTGGAAGGAACACACCGCCCATTGAATGTTAGCAGGCTAGAGTGGGCGGGAGGGCATGGAAGGAACACACCGCCCATTGAATGTTAGCAGGCTAGAGTGGGCGGGAGGGCATGGAAGGAACACACCGCCCATTGAATGTTAGCAGGCTAGAGTGGGCGGGAGGGCATGGAAGGAACACACCGCCCATTGAATGTTAGCAGGCTAGAGTGGGCGGGAGGGCATGGAAGGAACACACCGCCCATTGAATGTTAGCAGGCTAGAGTGGGCGGGAGGGCATGGAAGGAACACACCGCCCATTGAATGTTAGCAGGCTAGAGTGGGCGGGAGGGCATGGAAGGAACACACCGCCCATTGAATGTTAGCAGGCTAGAGTGGGCGGGAGGGCATGGAAGGAACACACCGCCCATTGAATGTTAGCAGGCTAGAGTGGGCGGGAGGGCGTGGAAGGAACACACCGCCCATTGAATGTTAGCAGGCTAGAGTGGGCGGGAGGGCAAGGAACACACCGCCCATTGAATGTTAGCAGGAGAGTGGGCGGGAGGGCATGGAAGGAACCACCGCCCATTGAATGTTAGCAGGCTAGAGTGGGCGGGAGGGCGTGGAAGGAACACACCGCCCATTGAATGTTAGCAGGTTAGAGTGGGTGGGAGGGCATGGAAGGAACACACCGCCCATTGAATGTTAGCAGGCTAGAGTGGGCGGGAGGGCATGGAAGGAACACACCGCCCATTGAATGTTAGCAGGCTAGAGCCCATTGAATGTTAGCAGGGAGAGTGGGCGGGAGGGCATGGAAGGAACACACCGCCCATTGAATGTTAGCAGGCTAGAGTGGGCGGGAGGGCATGGAAGGAACACACCGCCCATTGAATGTTAGCAGGCTAGAGTGGGCGGGAGGGCATGGAAGGAACACACCGCCCATTGAATGTTAGCAGGCTAGAGTGGGCGGGAGGGCGTGGAAGGAACACACCGCCCATTGAATGTTAGCAGGCTAGAGTGGGCGGGAGGGCATGGAAGGAACACACCGCCCATTGAATGTTAGCAGGCTAGAGTGGGCGGGAGGGCATGGAAGGAACACACCGCCCATTGAATGTTAGCAGGCTAGAGTGGGCGGGAGGGCATGGAAGGAACACACCGCCCATTGAATGTTAGCAGGCTAGAGTGGGCGGGAGGGCGTGGAAGGAACACACCGCCCATTGAATGTTAGCAGGCTAGAGTGGGCGGGAGGGCATGGAAGGAACACACCGCCCATTGAATGTTAGCAGGCTAGAGTGGGCGGGAGGGCATGGAAGGAACACACCGCCCATTGAATGTTAGCAGGCTAGAGTGGGCGGGAGGGCATGGAAGGAACACACCGCCCATTGAATGTTAGCAGGCTAGAGTGGGCGGGAGGGCATGGAAGGAACACACCGCCCATTGAATGTTAGCAGGCTAGAGTGGGCGGGAGGGCATGGAAGGAACACACCGCCCATTGAATGTTAGCAGGCTAGAGTGGGCGGGAGGGCATGGAAGGAACACACCGCCCATTGAATGTTAGCTGGTTAGAGTGGGCGGGAGGGCATGGAAGGAACACACCGCCCATTGAATGTTAGCAGGCTAGAGTGGGCGGGAGGGCATGGAAGGAACACACCGCCCATTGAATGTTAGCTGGCTAGAGTGGGCGGGAGGGCATGGAAGGAACACACCGCCCATTGAATGTTAGCAGGCTAGAGTGGGCGGGAGGGCATGGAAGGAACACACCGCCCATTGAATGTTAGCAGGTTAGAGTGGGCGGGAGGGCGTGGAAGGAACACACCGCCCATTGAATGTTAGCAGGCTAGAGTGGGCGGGAGGGCATGGAAGGAACACACCGCCCATTGAATGTTAGCAGGATAGAGTGGGCGGGAGGGCGTGGAAGGAACACACCGCCCATTGAATGTTAGCAGGCTAGAGTGGGCGGGAGGGCATGGAAGGAACACACCGCCCATTGAATGTTAGCTGGCTAGAGTGGGCGGGAGGGCTTGGAAGGAACACACCGCCCATTGAATGTTAGCAGGCTAGAGTGGGCGGGAGGGCATGGAAGGAACACACCGCCCATTGAATGTTAGCAGGCTAGAGTGGGCGGGAGGGCATGGAAGGAACACACCGCCCATTGAATGTTAGCAGGCTAGAGTGGGCGGGAGGGCATGGAAGGAACACACCGCCCATTGAATGTTAGCAGGCTAGAGTGGGCGGGAGGGCGTGGAAGGAACACACCGCCCATTGAATGTTAGCTGGTTAGAGTGGGCGGGAGGGCATGGAAGGAACACACCGCACATTGAATGTTAGCTGGATAGAGTGGGCGGGAGGGCGTGGAAGGAACACACCGCCCATTGAATGTTAGCAGGCTAGAGTGGGCGGGAGGGCATGGAAGGAACACACCGCCCATTGAATGTTAGCTGGTTAGAGTGGGCGGGAGGGCATGGAAGGAACACACCGCCCATTGAATGTTAGCAGGCTAGAGTGGGCGGGAGGGCGTGGAAGGAACACACCGCCCATTGAATGTTAGCAGGTTAGAGTGGGCGGGAGGGTGTGGAAGGAACACACCGCCCATTGAATGTTAGCAGGCTAGAGTGGGCGGGAGGGCATGGAAGGAACACACCGCCCATTGAATGTTAGCAGGCTAGAGTGGGCGGGAGGGCATGGAAGGAACACACCGCCCATTGAATGTTAGCAGGCTAGAGTGGGCGGGAGGGCGTGGAAGGAACACACCGCCCATTGAATGTTAGCAGGCTAGAGTGGGCGGGAGGGCATGGAAGGAACACACCGCCCATTGAATGTTAGCAGGCTAGAGTGGGCGGGAGGGCGTGGAAGGAACACACCGCCCATTGAATGTTAGCAGGTTAGAGTGGGCGGGAGGGCGTGGAAGGAACACACCGCCCATTGAATGTTAGCAGGCTAGAGTGGGCGGGAGGGCATGGAAGGAACACACCGCCCATTGAATGTTAGCAGGCTAGAGTGGGCGGGAGGGCGTGGAAGGAACACACCGCCCATTGAATGTTAGCAGGCTAGAGTGGGCGGGAGGGCATGGAAGGAACACACCGCCCATTGAATGTTAGCAGGCTAGAGTGGGCGGGAGGGCATGGAAGGAACACACCGCCCATTGAATGTTAGCAGGCTAGAGTGGGCGGGAGGGCGTGGAAGGAACACACCGCCCATTGAATGTTAGCAGGCTAGAGTAGGCGGGAGGGCATGGAAGGAACACACCGCCCATTGAATGTTAGCAGGCTAGAGTGGGCGGGAGGGCATGGAAGGAACACACCGCCCATTGAATGTTAGCAGGCTAGAGTGGGCGGGAGGGCATGGAAGGAACACACCGCCCATTGAATGTTAGCTGGTTAGAGTGGGCGGGAGGGCATGGAAGGAACACACCGCCCATTGAATGTTAGCTGGATAGAGTGGGCGGGAGGGCGTGGAAGGAACACACCGCCCATTGAATGTTAGCAGGCTAGAGTGGGCGGGAGGGCATGGAAGGAACACACCGCCCATTGAATGTTAGCTGGTTAGAGAGGGCGGGAGGGCATGGAAGGAACACACCGCCCATTGAATGTTAGCAGGCTAGAGTGGGCGGGAGGGCGTGGAAGGAACACACCGCCCATTGAATGTTAGCAGGCTAGAGTGGGCGGGAGGGCGTGGAAGGAACACACCGCCCATTGAATGTTAGCAGGCTAGAGTGGGCGGGAGGGCGTGGAAGGAACACACCGCCCATTGAATGTTAGCTGGTTAGAGTGGGCGGGAGGGCATGGAAGGAACACACCGCCCATTGAATGTTAGCTGGTTAGAGTGGGCGGGAGGGCATGGAAGGAACACACCGCCCATTGAATGTTAGCAGGCTAGAGTGGGCGGGAGGGCGTGGAAGGAACACACCGCCCATTGAATATTAGCAGGCTAGAGTGGGCGGGAGGGCGTGGAAGGAACACACCGCCCATTGAATGTTAGCAGGCTAGAGTGGGCGGGAGGGCTTGGAAGGAACACACCGCCCATTGAATGTTAGCAGGCTAGAGTGGGTGGGAGGGCGTGGAAGGAACACACCGCCCATTGAATGTTAGCAGGCTAGAGTGGGTGGGAGGGCGTGGAAGGAACACACCGCCCATTGAATGTTAGCAGGCTAGAGTGGGCGGGAGGGCGTGGAAGGAACACACCGCCCATTGAATGTTAGCAGGCTAGAGTGGGCAGGAGGGCGTGGAAGGAACACACCGCCCATTGAATGTCAGCAGGCTAGAGTGGGCGGGAAGGCATGGAAGGAACACACCGCCCATTGAATGTTAGCAGGCTAGAGTGGGCGGGAGGGCGTGGAAGGAACACACCGCCCATTGAATGTTAGCAGGCTAGAGTGGGCGGGAGGGCGTGGAAGGAACACACTGCCCATTGAATGTCAGCAGGCTAGAGTGGGCGGGAGGGCATGGAAGGAACACACCGCCCATTGAATGTTAGCAGGCTAGAGTGGGAGGGAGGGCGTGGAAGGAACACACCGCCCATTGAATGTTAGCAGGCTAGAGTGGGCGGTAGGGCACTGAAGGAACACACCGCCCATTGAATGTTAGCAGGCTAGAGTGGGCGGTAGGGCACTGAAGGAACACACCGCCCATTGAATGTTAGCAGGCTAGAGTGGGCGGTAGGGCACTGAAGGAACACACCGCCCATTGAATGTTAGCAGGCTAGAGTGGGCGGTAGGGCACTGAAGGAACACACCGCCCATTGAATGTTAGCAGGCTAGAGTGGGCGGTAGGGCACTGAAGGAACACACCGCCCATTGAATGTTAGCAGGCTAGAGTGGGCGGTAGGGCACTGAAGGAACACACCGCCCATTGAATGTTAGCAGGCTAGAGTGGGCGGTAGGGCACTGAAGGAACACACCGCCCATTGAATGTTAGCAGGCTAGAGTGGGCGGTAGGGCACTGAAGGAACACACCGCCCATTGAATGTTAGCAGGCTAGAGTGGGCGGGAGGGCGTGGAAGGAACACACCGCCCATTGAATGTTAGCAGGCTAGAGTGGGCGGGAGGGCGTGGAAGGAACACACCGCCCATTGAATGTTAGCAGGCTAGAGTGGGCGGGAGGGCGTGGAAGGAACACACCGCCCATTGAATGTTAGCAGGCTAGAGTGGGCGGGAGGGCGTGGAAGGAACACACCGCCCATTGAATGTTAGCAGGCTAGAGTGGGCGGTAGGGCACTGAAGGAACACACCGCCCATTGAATGTTAGCAGGCTAGAGTGGGCGGGAGGGCGTGGAAGGAACACACCGCCCATTGAATGTTAGCAGGCTAGAGTGGGTGGGAGGGCGTGGAAGGAACACACCGCCCATTGAATGTTAGCAGGCTAGAGTGGGCGGTAGGGCACTGAAGGAACACACCGCCCATTGAATGTTAGCAGGCTAGAGTGGGCGGGAGGGCATGGAAGGAACACACCGCCCATTGAATGTTAGCAGGCTAGAGTGGGCGGTAGAGCACTGAAGGAACACACCGCCCATTGAATGTTAGCAGGCTAGAGTGGGCGGGAGGGCGTGGAAGGAACACACCGCCCATTGAATGTAAGCAGGCTAGAGTGGGCGGGAGGGCGTGGAAGGAACACACCGCCCATTGAATGTTAGCAGGCTAGAGTGGGCGGGAGGGCGCGGAAGGAACACACCGCAAATTGAATGTTAGCAGGATAGAGTGGGCGGGAGGGGGTGGAAGGAACACATCGCCCATTGAATGTTAGCAGGCTAGAGTGGGTGGGAGGGCGTGGAAGGAACACACCGCCCATTGAATGTTAGCAGGCTAGAGTATGCGGGAAAGCATGGAAGGAACACACCGCCCATTGAATGTTAGCAGGCTAGAGTGGGCGGGAGGGCGTGGAAGGAACACACCGCCCATTGAATGTTAGCAGGCTAGAGTGGGCGGGAGGGCATGGAAGGAACACACCGCCCATTGAATGTCAGCAGGCTAGAGTGGGCGGGAGGGCATGGAAGGAACACACCGCCCATTGAATGTTAGCAGGCTAGAGTGGGCGGGAGGGCGTGGAAGCAACACACCGCCCATTGAATGTTAGCAGGCTAGAGTGGGCGGGAGGGCGTGGAAGGAACACACCGCCCATTGAATGTTAGCAGGCTAGAGTGGGCGGGAGGGCATGGAAGGAACACACCGCCCATTGAATGTTAGCAGGCTAGAGTGGGCGGGAGGGCGTGGAAGGAACACACCGCCCATTGAATGTTAGCAGGCTAGAGTGGGCGGGAGGGCGTGGAAGGAACACACCGCCCATTGAATGTTAGCAGGCTAGAGTGGGCGGGAGGGCGTGGAAGGAACACACCGCCCATTGAATGTGAGCAGGCTAGCGTGGGCGGGAGGGCGTGGAAGGAACACACCGCCCATTGAATGTTAGCAGGCTAGAGTGGGCGGGAGGGCATGGAAGGAACACACCGCCCATTGAATGTTAGCAGGCTAGAGTGGGCGGGAGGGCGTGGAAGGAACACACCGCCCATTGAATGTTAGCAGGCTAGAGTGGGCGGGAGGGCATGGAAGGAACACACCGCCCATTGAATGTTAGCAGGCTAGAGTGGGCGGGAGGGCATGGAAGGAACACACCGCCCATTGAGTGTTAGCAGGCTAGAGTGGGCGGGAGGGCGTGGAAGGAACACACCGCCCATTGAATGTTTGCAGGCTAGAGTGGGCGGGAGGGCATGGAAGGAACACACCGCCCATTGAATGTTAGCAGGCTAGAGTGGGCGGGAGGGCATGGAAGGAACACACCGCCCATTGAATGTTAGCAGGCTAGAGTGGGCGGGAGGGCATGGAAGAAACACACCGCCCATTAAATGTTAGCAGGCTAGAGTGGGCGGGAGGGCATGGAAGGAACACACCGCCCATTGAATGTTAGCAGGCTAGAGTGGGCGGGAGGGCGTGGAAGGAACACACCGCCCATTGAATGTGAGCAGGCTAGAGTGGGCGGGAGGGCATGGAAGGAACACACCGCCCATTGAATGTTAGCAGGCTAGAGTGGGCGGGAGGGCATGGAAGGAACACACCGCCCATTGAATGTTAGCAGGCTAGAGTGGGCGGGAGGGCGTGGAAGGAACACACCGCCCATTGAATGTTAGCAGGCTAGAGTGGGCGGGAGGGCGTGGAAGGAACACACCGCCCATTGAATGTTAGCAGGCTAGAGTGGGCGGGAGGGCATGGAAGGAACACACCGCCCATTAAATGTTAGCAGGCTAGAGTGGGCGGGAGGACATGGAAGGAACACACCGCCCATTGAATTTTAGCAGGCTAGAGTGGGAGGGACGCCATGGAAGGAACACACCGCCCATTGAATGTTAGCAGGCTAGAGTGGGCAGGAGGGCATGGAAGGAACACACCGCCCATTGAATGTTAACAGGCTAGAGTGGGCGGGAGGGCATGGAAGAAACACACCGCCCATTGAATGTTTGCTGGTTAGAGTGGGCGGGAGGGCATGGAAGGAACACACCGCCCATTGAATGTTAGCTGGATAGAGTGGGCGGGAGGGCGTGGAAGGAACACACCGCCCATTGAATGTTAGCAGGCTAGAGTGGGCGGGAGGGCATGGAAGGAACACACCGCCCATTGAATGTTAGCTGGTTAGAGTGGGCGGGAGGGCATGGAAGGAACACACCGCCCACTGAATGTTAGCAGGCTAGAGTGGGCGGGAGGGCACTGAAGGAACACACCGCCCATTGAATGTTAGCAGGCTAGAGTGGGCGGGAGGGCATGGAAGGAACACACCGCCCATTGAATGTTAGCTGGTTAGAGTGGGCGGGAGGGCATGGAAGGAACACACCGCCCATTGAATGTTAGCAGGCTAGAGTGGGCGGGAGGGCGTGGAAGGAACACACCGCCCATTGAATGTTAGCAGGCTAGAGTGGGCGGGAGGGCGTGGAAGGAACACACCGCCCATTGAATGTTAGCAGGCTAGAGTGGGCGGGAGGGCGTGGAAGGAACACACCGCCCATTGAATGTTAGCTGGTTAGAGTGGGCGGGAGGGCATGGAAGGAACACACCGCCCATTGAATGCTAGCTGGTTAGAGTGGGCGGGAGGGCATGGAAGGAACACACCGCCCATTGAATGTTAGCAGGCTAGAGTGGGCGGGAGGGCGTGGAAGGAACACACCGCCCATTGAATATTAGCATGCTAGAGTGAGCGGGAGGGCGTGGAAGGAACACACCGCCCATTGAATGTTAGCAGGCTAGAGTGGGCGGGAGGGCTTGGAAGGAACACACCGCCCATTGAATGTTAGCAGGCTAGAGTGGGTGGTAGGGCGTGGAAGGAACACACCGCCCATTGAATGTTAGCAGGCTAGAGTGGGTGGGAGGGCGTGGAAGGAACACACCGCCCATTGAATGTTAGCAGGCTAGAGTGGGCGGGAGGGCATGGAAGGAACACACCGCCCATTGAATGTTAGCAGGCTAGAGTGGGCGGGAGGGCATGGAAGGAACACACCGCCCATTGAATGTTAGCAGGCTAGAGTGGGCGGGAGGGCGTGGAAGGAACACACCGCCCATTGAATGTTAGCAGGCTAGAGTGGGCGGGAGGGCATGGAAGGAACACACCGCCCATTGAATGTTAGCAGGCTAGAGTAGGCGGGAGGGCGTGGAAGGAACACACCGCCCATTGAATGTTAGCAGGCTAGAGTGGGCGGGAGGGCGTGGAAGGAACACACCGCCCATTGAATGTTAGCAGGCTAGAGTGGGCAGGAGGGCGTGGAAGGAACACACCGCCCATTGAATGTCAGCAGGCTAGAGTGGGCGGGAAGGCATGGAAGGAACACACCGCCCATTGAATGTTAGCAGGCTAGAGTGGGCGGGAGGGCGTGGAAGGAACACACCGCCCATTGAATGTTAGCAGGCTAGAGTGGGCGGGAGGGCGTGGAAGGAACACACTGCCCATTGAATGTCAGCAGGCTAGAGTGGGCGGGAGGGCATGGAAGGAACACACCGCCCATTGAATGTTAGCAGGCTAGAGTGGGCGGGAGGGCGTGGAAGGAACACACCGCCCATTGAATGTTAGCAGGCTAGAGTGGGCGGGAGGGCATGGAAGGAACACACCGCCCATTGAATGTTAGCAGGCTAGAGTGGGAGGGAGGGCGTGGAAGGAACACACCGCCCATTGAATGTTAGCAGGCTAGAGTGGGCGGGAGGGCGTGGAAGGAACACACCGCCCATTGAATGTTAGCAGGCTAGAGTGGGCGGGAGGGCATGGAAGGAACACACCGCCCATTGAATGTTAGCAGGCTAGAGTGGGCGGTAGGGCACTGAAGGAACACACCGCCCATTGAATGTTAGCAGGCTAGAGTGGGCGGTAGGGCACTGAAGGATCACACCGCCCATTGAATGTTAGCAGGCTAGAGTGGGCGGGAGGGCGTGGAAGGAACACACCGCCCATTGAATGTTAGCAGGCTAGAGTGGGCGGGAGGGCGTGGAAGGAACACATCGCCCATTGAATGTTAGCAGGCTAGAGTGGGTGGGAGGGCGTGGAAGGAACACACCGCCCATTGAATGTTAGCAGGCTAGAGTGGGCGGTAGGGCACTGAAGGAACACACCGCCCATTGAATGTTAGCAGGCTAGAGTGGGCGGGAGGGCATGGAAGGAACACACCGCCCATTGAATGTTAGCAGGCTAGAGTGGGCGGTAGAGCACTGAAGGAACACACCGCCCATTGAATGTTAGCAGGCTAGAGTGGGTGTGAGGGCGTGGAAGGAACACACCGCCCATTGAATGTTAGCAGGCTAGAGTGGGCGGGAGGGCGTGGAAGGAACACACCGCCCATTGAATGTTAGCAGGCTAGAGTGGGCGGGAGGGCGTGGAAGGAACACACCGCCCATTGAATGTTAGCAGGCTAGAGTGGGCGGGAGGGCGTGGAAGGAACACACCGCCCATTGAATGTTAGCAGGCTAGAGTGGGCGGGAGGGCATGGAAGGAACACACCGCCCATTGAATGTTAGCAGGCTAGAGTGGGCGGGAGGGCGTGGAAGGAACACACCGCCCATTGAATGTTAGCAGGCTAGAGTGGGCGGGAGGGCATGGAAGGAACACACCGCCCATTGAATGTTATCAGGCTAGAGTGGGCGGGAGGGCATGGAAGGAACACACCGCCCATTGAATGTTAGCAGGCTAGAGTGGGCGGGAGGGCGTGGAAGGAACACACCGCCCATTGAATGTTAGCAGGCTAGAGTGGGCGGGAGGGCGTGGAAGGAACACACCGCCCATTGAATGTTAGCAGGCTAGAGTGGGCGGGAGGGCATGGAAGGAACACACCGCCCATTAAATGTTAGCAGGGTAGAGTGGGCGGGAGGATATGGAAGGAACACACCGCCCATTGAATTTTAGCAGGCTAGAGTGGGCGGGAGGCCATGGAAGGAACACACCGCCCATTGAATGTTAGCAGGCTAGAGTGGGCGGGAGGGCATGGAAGGAACACACCGCCCATTGAATGTTAGCAGGCTAGAGTGGGCGGGAGGGCATGGAAGAAACACACCGCCATTGAATGTTAGCAGGCTAGAGTGGGCGGGAGGGCATGGAAGGAACACACCGCCCATTGAATGTTAGCAGGGTAGAGTGGGCGGGAGGGCATGGAAGGAACACACCGCCCATTAAATGTTAGCAGGCTAGAGTGGGCGGGAGGACATGGAAGGAACACACCGCCCATTGAATTTTAGCAGGCTAGAGTGGGCGGGAGGGCATGGAAGGAACACACCGCCCATTGAATGTTAGCAGGCTAGAGTGGGCGAGAGGGCGTGGAAGGAACACACCGCCCATTGAATGTTAGTAGGCTAGAGTGGGCGGGAGGGCATGGAAGGAACACACCGCCCATTGAATGTTAGCAGGCTAGAGTGGGCGGGAGGGCATGGAAGGAACACACCGCCCATTGAATGTTAGCAGGCTAGAGTGGGCGGGAGGGCATGGAAGGAACACACCGCCCATTGAATGTTAGCAGGCTAGAGTGGGCGGGAGGGCATGGAAGGAACACACCGCCCATTGAATGTTAGCAGGCTAGAGTGGGCGGGAGG
The DNA here is from genome assembly GCF_038502225.1 of Cherax quadricarinatus. Taxonomy (NCBI): domain Eukaryota; kingdom Metazoa; phylum Arthropoda; class Malacostraca; order Decapoda; family Parastacidae; genus Cherax; species Cherax quadricarinatus. The sequence goes on along the minus strand of NW_027195217.1, from coordinate 68,960 downwards.
GCATGGAAGGAACACACCGCCCATTGAATGTTAGCAGGCTAGAGTGGGCGGGAGGGCATGGAAGGAACACACCGCCCATTGAATGTTAGCAGGCTAGAGTGGGCGGGAGGGCATGGAAGGAACACACCGCCCATTGAATGTTAGCAGGCTAGAGTGGGCGGGAGGGCATGGAAGGAACACACCGCCCATTGAATGTTAGCAGGCTAGAGTGGGCGGGAGGGCATGGAAGGAACACACCGCCCATTGAATGTTAGCAGGCTAGAGTGGGCGGGAGGGCATGGAAGGAACACACCGCCCATTGAATGTTAGCAGGCTAGAGTAGGCGGGAGGGCATGGAAGAAACACACCGCCCATTGAATGTTAGCAGGCTAGAGTGGGCGGGAGGGCATGGAAGGAACACACCGCCCATTGAATGTTAGCAGGCTAGAGTGGGCGGGAGGGCGTGGAAGGAACACACCGCCCATTGAATGTTAGCAGGCTAGAGTGGGCGGGAGGGCATGGAAGGAACACACCGCCCATTGAATGTTAGCAGGCTAGAGTGGGCGGGAGGGCGGGGTTCACTTACAAGGTGTGTCTGTGTGTTATATCTTAGTTATGGCTGACACACGACAGCTTCCTACAACTACACAGACTCTCCACCTGCTTTATTCTCTCTCTCTCTCTTCCTCTGTGCAACACCAGATAAGGTAAGTTCTGGAAAGATGAAGACTTGAATTAGGAAGCGGAATGGAGTAAAGACAAGTGAAGTGAATTGAGGGGAAGGAGTAGGTTGAAGATTATTGAGAGAGAGAGAGAGGTGGGTTAAAGGAAAGCTGGAGTTAAGTGAAGGAAGGGGAAGGCAGATGGCAGAATTTTAAAAGTACGTGGTATCCACAGTGGGAGATATACTGAGGCAATTAACCTCCAGTGGGAGATATACTGAGGCAATTAACCTCCAGTGGGAGATATACTGAGGCAATTAACCTCCAGTGGGAGATATACTGAGGCAATTAACCTCCAGTGGGAGATATACTGAGGCAATTAACCTCCAGTGGGAGATATACTGAGGCAATTAACCTCCAGTGTGAGATATACTGAGGCAATAACCTACAGTGTGAGATATACTGAGACAATAACCTACAGTGTGAGATATACTGAGACAATAAGCTACAGTGTGAGATATACTGAGACAATAACCTACAGTGTGAGATATACTGAGACAATAACCTACAGTGTGAGATATACTGAGACAATAACCTACAGTGTGAGATATACTGAGACAATAACCTACAGTGTGAGATATACTGAGACAATAAGCTACAGTGTGAGATATACTGAGACAATAACCTACAGTGTGAGATATACTGAGACAATAACCTACAGTGTGAGATATACTGAGACAATAAGCTACAGTGTGAGATATACTGAGGCAATAACCTACAGTGTGAGATATACTGAGACAATAAGCTACAGTGTGAGATATACTGAGACAATAAGCTACAGTGTAAGATATACTGAGACAATAACCTACAGTGTGAGATATACTGAGACAATAAGCTACAATGTGAGATATACTGAGACAATAAGCTACAGTGTGAGATATACTGAGACAATAACCTACAGTGTGAGATATACTGAGACAATAACCTACAGTGTGAGATATACTGAGACAATAAGCTACAATGTGAGATATACTGAGACAATAAGCTACAGTGTGAGATATACTGAGGCAATAACCTACAGTGTGAGATATACTGAGGCAATAACCTACAGTGTGAGATATACTGAGGCAATAACCTACAGTGTGAGATATACTGAGACAATAAGCTACAGTGTGAGATATACTGAGACAATAAGCTACAGTGTGAGATATACTGAGACAATAAGCTACAGTGTGAGATATACTGAGACAAGCTACAGTGTGAGATATACTGAGACAAGCTACAGTGTGAGATATACTGAGACAATAAGCTACAGTGTGAGATATACTGAGACAAGCTACAGTGTGAGATATACTGAGACAAGCTACAGTGTGAGATATACTGAGACAATAAGCTACAGTGTGAGATATACTGAGACAAGCTACAGTGTGAGATATACTGAGACAAGCTACAGTGTGAGATATACTGAGACAATAAGCTACAGTGTGAGATATACTGAGACAAGCTACAGTGTGAGATATACTGAGACAAGCTACAGTGTGAGATATACTGAGACAAGCTACAGTGTGAGATATACTGAGACAATAAGCTACAGTGTGAGATATACTGAGACAAGCTACAGTGTGAGATATACTGAGACAATAAGCTACAGTGTGAGATATACTGAGACAAGCTACAGTGTGAGATATACTGAGACAAGCTACAGTGTGAGATATACTGAGACAATAAGCTACAGTGTGAGATATACTGAGACAAGCTACAGTGTTAGATATACTGAGATAATAAGCTACAGTGTGAGATATACTGAGACAAGCTACAGTGTGAGATATACTGAGACAATAAGCTACAGTGTGAGATATACTGAGACAAGCTACAGTGTGAGATATACTGAGACAAGCTACAGTGTGAGATATACTGAGACAATAAGCTACAGTGTGAGATATACTGAGACAAGCTACAGTGTTAGATATACTGAGACAATAAGCTACAGTGTGAGATATACTGAGACAAGCTACAGTGTGAGATATACTGAGACAAGCTACAGTGTGAGATATACTGAGACAATAAGCTACAGTGTGAGATATACTGAGACAAGCTACAGTGTGAGATATACTGAGACAAGCTACAGTGTGAGATATACTGAGACAATAAGCTACAGTGTGAGATATACTGAGACAAGCTACAGTGTTAGATATACTGAGACAATAAGCTACAGTGTGAGATATACTGAGACAAGCTACAGTGTGAGATATACTGAGACAAGCTACAGTGTGAGATATACTGAGACAATAAGCTACAGTGTGAGATATACTGAGACAAGCTACAGTGTGAGATATACTGAGACAAGCTACAGTGTGAGATATACTGAGACAATAAGCTACAGTGTGAGATATACTGAGACAAGCTACAGTGTGAGATATACTGAGACAAGCTACAGTGTGAGATATACTGAGACAATAAGCTACAGTGTGAGATATACTGAGACAAGCTACAGTGTGAGATATACTGAGACAAGCTACAGTGTGAGATATACTGAGACAAGCTACAGTGTGAGATATACTGAGACAAGCTACAGTGTGAGATATACTGAGACAATAAGCTACAGTGTGAGATATACTGAGACAAGCTACAGTGTTAGATATACTGAGACAATAAGCTACAGTGTGAGATATACTGAGACAAGCTACAGTGTGAGATATACTGAGACAAGCTACAGTGTGAGATATACTGAGACAATAAGCTACAGTGTGAGATATACTGAGACAAGCTACAGTGTGAGATATACTGAGACAAGCTACAGTGTGAGATATACTGAGACAATAAGCTACAGTGTGAGATATACTGAGACAAGCTACAGTGTGAGATATACTGAGACAATAAGCTACAGTGTGAGATATACTGAGACAATAAGCTACAGTGTGAGATATACTGAGACAAGCTACAGTGTGAGATATAGTGAGACAATAAGCTACAGTGTGAGATATACTGAGACAAGCTACAGTGTGAGATATACTGAGACAAGCTACAGTGTGAGATATACTGAAGCAGCAACTTGCAGTGAGAGATATATCTCAGTACTTACTACAAGTACGTATTTCAAACAATACAGGTCTGGTAAGTTTAAAGTTTGAAGGAATAAGGATTATAGAGACGGAGATACTAACAGGACTCTGCTCAACGCTAGACGAATTTCCCTGGCAATCGTTGGAAATTTCTCTCATCTCACCATATTCTTCTTCGTTCTCCTTTCTCTTCTTCCTTCCTCATTCCTCTTTTACCTCTTTTGTCCTCCCCTCTTCCCTCTCTTATTTTCTTCCTCCTGCCCTCTTCTTTCACGAGGGACTTGCTCCACGTACGCCATCAAGAGCACCCTGAGGCTCCTCACCCGCAAACCAGCAGCCATTTACAGGCTACCTGCCTACATTTACAGGCTACCTGCCTACATTTACAGGCTACCTGCCTACATTTACAGGCTACCTGCCTACATTTACAGGCTACCTGCCTACATTTACAGGCTACCTGCCTACATTTACAGGCTACCTGCCTACATTTACAGGCTACCTGCCTACATTTACAGGCTACCTGCCTACATTTACAGGCTACCTGCCTACATTTACAGGCTACCTGCCTACATTTACAGGCTACCTGCCTACATTTACAGGCTACCTGCCTACATTTACAGGCTACCTGCCTACATTTACAGGCTACCTGCCTACATTTACAGGCTCCCTGCCTACATTTACAGGCTCCCTGCCTACATTTACAGGCTACCTGCCTACATTTACAGGCTACCTGCCTACATTTACAGGCTACCTGCCTACATTTACAGGCTCCCTGCCTACATTTACAGGCTACCTGCCTACATTTACAGGCTACCTGCCTACATTTACAGGCTACCTGCCTACATTTACAGGCTCCCTGCCTACATTTACAGGCTACCTGCCTACATTTACAGGCTACCTGCCTACATTTACAGGCTCCCTGCCTACATTTACAGGCTACCTGCCTACATTTACAGGCTACCTGCCTACATTTACAGGCTCCCTGCCTACATTTACAGGCTACCTGCCTACATTTACAGGCTACCTGCCTACATTGTATCCAACTATAGTGTATTTTTGTATTATGTTAGGATTTCGGGAACTATGATGTGTCATGGTAACAAGTACACCTCTGTCGTGGTCATATACTTGGAATTTACCTGGAGAGAGTTCCGGGGGTCAACGCCCCCGCGGCCCGGTCTGTGACCAGGCCTCATGGTGGATCAGGGCCTGATCAACCAGACTGTTACTGCTGTTTCTGGCGGCGCCAGAAAGCCCTCACCCTCGGGCTCCATAAAGGTCAGCCTCGAGTGGCCGCTGCTTTTAAGGAAGGATCCTGGACTTAAGGAAGGATCCTGGACTTAAGGAAGGATCCTGGACTTAAGTCCACAATCCTTCCTTAAGGTCTCTCGCCCTCGGGAAACACAGGCATAGTGATCCTTATGAACGTGGGTTGGCAAGGAGGGGTCGTGTAAGGTCGCTTGTCTCCAGGAAACAAGGAAGAGAATGAACCTTACGAACGTAGCGTCCATATAAGAAGTGGCTATGTTAATTTATGTCTTGTATAAAAGGTCGTTCGCTTGTGGTAAACATATAAGAAAATGACCCTTATAGATATCGGTTATCATGGAAGAGGGCGCTATGTGCACTTACTGGCTGTATAATGTCGTTCGTGTGGATCAAACATGGTGAAACTTGACCCTTATGTACATGTGCGAGGAGTAAGGAACTATGTACCACCTTCCTGTATGGTTGCTTGTAGAGGCGCTTTTTGAAGGGAAACTATATGCATTATAACCTCTATAGAGGCTGGAGAAACAGGCTCCTACTCACTGTTTATTAAGTTATTAATTTATTAGAAAAACAAAATGAATTACGATTCTTCAGACAAGAAATGTGATTGAAATCGTGGATAAGAAAGTTTGGCTTTAAGGGTGACATGCCTGTATAAATACTAGGAAGACTAAGCTGTGTGTGCAGTGTTTTGAGAGGAAGAAGGAACTACGTTAGTCTAGACTGTTGTTTTGTGGTCTTTGTTTCTGGGTTTATAAGTGTTTTATCTTCTCAAGTGGTTTATTTAATTAGTGTGACATAAGATAAGATAAGATTTCGTTAGGATTTTTAACCCCGGAGGGTTAGCCACCCAGGATAACCCAAGAAAGTCAGTGCGTCATCGAGGACTGTCTAACTTATTTCCATTGTGGTCCTTAATCTTGTCCCCCAGGATGCGACCCACACCAGTCGACTAACACCCAGGATGCGACCCACACCAGTCCACTAACACCCAGGATGCCACCCACACCAGTCCACTAACACCCAGGATGCCACCCATACCAGTCCACTAACACCCAGGATGCGACCCACACCAGTCCACTAACACCCAGGATGCGACCCACACCAGTCCACTAACACCCAGGATGCCACCCACACCAGTCCACTAACACCCAGGATGCCACCCATACCAGTCCACTAACACCCAGGATGCGACCCACACCAGTCCACTAACACCCAGGATGCGACCCACACCAGTCCACTAACACCCAGGATGCGACCCACACCAGTCCACTAACACCCAGGATGCGACCCACACCAGTCCACTAACACCCAGGATGCGACCCACACTAGTCCAATAACACCCAGGATGCCACCCATACCAGTCCACTAACACCCAGGATGCGACCCACACCAGTCAACTAACACCCAGGTACCTATTTGCTGCTAGGTGAACAGGACAACAGGTGTAAGGAAACGTGTCGAAATGTTTCCACCCACCGGGAATCGAACCCGGGCCCTCCGTGTGTGAAGCGGGAGCTTTACCCACCAGGCCACCGGGCCACCCACCAGGCCACCGGGCCACCCACCAGGCCACCGGGCCACCCACCAGGCCACCGGGCCACCCACCAGGCCACCGGGCCACCCACCAGGCCACTGGGCCACACACCAGGCCACCGGGCCACCCACCAGGCCACTGGGCCACACACCAGGCCACCGGGCCACCCACCAGGCCACCGGGCCACACACCAGGCCACCGAGCCACCCACCAGGCCACCGGGCCACCCACCAGGCCACCGGGCAACCGGGTCACCCACCAGGCCACCCACCAGGCCACCGGGCCACACACCAGGCCACCGGGCCACCCACCAGGCCAACGGGCCATTCACCAAGCCACCGGGGCACCCACCAGGCCACCGGGCCACCCACCAGGCCATCGGGCCATTCACCAAGCCACCGGGCCACACACCAGGCCACCGGGCCACCCACCAGGCCACCAGGCCACCCAAAAGGCCATCGGGCCACCCACCAGACCACCGGGCCACCCACCAGGCCACCGGGCCACACACCAGGCCACCGGGCCACTCACCAGGCCACCGGGCCACACACCAGGCCACCAGGCCACCGGGTCACACACCAGGCCACCAGGCCACCCACCAGGCCACACACCATGCCACCGCGCCACCCACCAGGCCACCGGGCCACCCACCAGGCCACCGGGCCACCCACCAGGCCACCGGGCCACAGACCAGGCCACCAGGCCACCGGGTCACACACCAGGCCACCGGGCCACCCACCAGGCCACACACCAAGCCACCGGGCCACCCACCAGGCCACCGGGCCACCCACCAGGCCACCGGGCCACCCACCAGGCCACCGGGCCACCCACCAGGCCACCGGGCCACCCACCAGGCCACCGGGCCACCCACCAGGCCACCGGGCCACACACCAGGCCTCCGGGCCACACACCAGGCCATCGGGCCACCCACCAGACCACCGGGCCACACACCAGGCCTCCGGGCCACCCACCAGGCCACGCACCAGGCCACCGGGCCACCCACCAGGCCACCGGGCCACCCACCAGGCCACCGGGCCACACACCAGGCCACCGGGCCACACACCAGGCCACCGGGCCACACACCAGGCCCCCGGGCGACCCACCAAGCCACCGGGCCACCCACCAGGCCACTGGGCCACCCACCAGGCCACCGGGCCACCCACCAGGCCGCCGGGCCACACACCAGGCCACTGGGCCACACACCAGGCCACCGGGCCACCCACCAGGCCACCGGGCCACACACCAGGCCACCGGGCCACCCACCAGGCCTCCGGGCCACCCACCATTCCACCGGGCCACCCACCAGGCCACCGGGCCACCCACCAGGCCACCGGGCCACACACCAGGCCACCGAACCACCCACCAGGCCACCAGGCCACCCACCAGGCCACCGGGCCACCCACCAGGCCACCGGGCCACCCACCAGGCCACCGGGCCACACACCAGGCCACCGGGCCACACACCAGGCCACCCACCAGGCCACCGGACCACCCACCAGGCCACCGGGCCACACACCAGGCCCCCAGGCCACCCACCAGGCCTCCGGGCCACCCACCAGGTTACCGGGCCACCCACCAGGCCACTGGGCCACACACCAGGCCACCGGGCCACCCACCAGGCCACCGGACCACCCACCAGGCCACCGGGCCACCCATCAGGCCACCGGGCCACCCAGCAGTCCACCGGGCCGCCCACCAGGCCACCAGGCCACCCACCAGGCCACCCACCAGGCCACGGGGCAACCCACCAGGCCACCGGGCCACCCACCAGGTCTCCGGGCCACACACCAGGCCACTGTCTTGTAAGACTGTAGTGTGTCTTGTAAGACTGTAGTGTGTCTTGTAAGACTGTAGTGTGTCTTGTAAGACTGTAGTGTGTCTTGTAAGACTGTAGTGTGTCTTGTAAGACTGTAGTGTGTCTTGTAAGACTTTAGTGTAGTGTGTCTTGTAAGACTGTAGTGTGTCTTGTAAGACTGTAGTGTGTCTTGTAAGACTGTAGTGTGTCTTGTAAGACTGTAGTGTGTCTTGTAAGACTGTAGTGTGTCTTGTAAGACTGTAGTGTGTCTTGTAAGACTGTAGTGTGTCTTGTAAGACTGTAGTGTGTCTTGTAAGACTGTAGTGTGTCTTGTAAGACTGTAGTGTGTCTTGTAAGACTGTAGTGTGTCTTGTAAGACTGTAGTGTGTCTTGTAAGACTGTAGTGTGTCTTGTAAGACTGTAGTGTGTCTTGTAAGACTGTAGTGTGTCTTGTAAGACTGTAGTGTGTCTTGTAAGACTGTAGTGTGTCTTGTAAGACTGTAGTGTGTCTTGTAAGACTGTAGTGTGTCTTGTAAGACTGTAGTGTGTCTTGTAAGACTGTAGTGTGTCTTGTAAGACTGTAGTGTGTCTTGTAAGACTGTAGTGTGTCTTGTAAGACTGTAGTGTGTCTTGTAAGACTGTAGTGTGTCTTGTAAGACTGTAGTGTGTCTTGTAAGACTGTAGTGTGTCTTGTAAGACTGTAGTGTGTCTTGTAAGACTGTAGTGTGTCTTGTAAGACTGTAGTGTGTCTTGTAAGACTGTAGTGTGTCTTGTAAGACTGTAGTGTGTCTTGTAAGACTGTAGTGTGTCTTGTAAGACTGTAGTGTGTCTTGTAAGACTGTAGTGTGTCTTGTAAGACTGTAGTGTGTCTTGTAAGACTGTAGTGTGTCTTGTAAGACTGTAGTGTGTCTTGTAAGACTGTAGTGTGTCTTGTAAGACTGTAGTGTGTCTTGTAAGACTGTAGTGTGTCTTGTAAGACTGTAGTGTGTCTTGTAAGACTGTAGTGTGTCTTGTAAGACTGTAGTGTGTCTTGTAAGACTGTAGTGTGTCTTGTAAGACTGTAGTGTGTCTTGTAAGACTGTAGTGTGTCTTGTAAGACTGTAGTGTGTCTTGTAAGACTGTAGTGTGTCTTGTAAGACTGTAGTGTGTCTTGTAAGACTGTAGTGTGTCTTGTAAGACTGTAGTGTGTCTTGTAAGACTGTAGTGTGTCTTGTAAGACTGTAGTGTGTCTTGTAAGACTGTAGTGTGTCTTGTAAGACTGTAGTGTGTCTTGTAAGACTGTAGTGTGTCTTGTAAGACTGTAGTGTGTCTTGTAAGACTGTAGTGTGTCTTGTAAGACTGTAGTGTGTCTTGTAAGACTGTAGTGTGTCTTGTAAGACTGTAGTGTGTCTTGTAAGACTGTAGTGTGTCTTGTAAGACTGTAGTGTGTCTTGTAAGACTGTAGTGTGTCTTGTAAGACTGTAGTGTGTCTTGTAAGACTGTAGTGTGTCTTGTAAGACTGTAGTGTGTCTTGTAAGACTGTAGTGTGTCTTGTAAGACTGTAGTGTGTCTTGTAAGACTGTAGTGTGTCTTGTAAGACTGTAGTGTGTCTTGTAAGACTGTAGTGTGTCTTGTAAGACTGTAGTGTGTCTTGTAAGACTGTAGTGTGTCTTGTAAGACTGTAGTGTGTCTTGTAAGACTGTAGTGTGTCTTGTAAGACTGTAGTGTGTCTTGTAAGACTGTAGTGTGTCTTGTAAGACTGTAGTGTGTCTTGTAAGACTGTAGTGTGTCTTGTAAGACTGTAGTGTGTCTTGTAAGACTGTAGTGTGTCTTGTAAGACTGTAGTGTGTCTTGTAAGACTGTAGTGTGTCTTGTAAGACTGTAGTGTGTCTTGTAAGACTGTAGTGTGTCTTGTAAGACTGTAGTGTGTCTTGTAAGACTGTAGTGTGTCTTGTAAGACTGTAGTGTGTCTTGTAAGACTGTAGTGTGTCTTGTAAGACTGTAGTGTGTCTTGTAAGACTGTAGTGTGTCTTGTAAGACTGTAGTGTGTCTTGTAAGACTGTAGTGTGTCTTGTAAGACTGTAGTGTGTCTTGTAAGACTGTAGTGTGTCTTGTAAGACTGTAGTGTGTCTTGTAAGACTGTAGTGTGTCTTGTAAGACTGTAGTGTGTCTTGTAAGACTGTAGTGTGTCTTGTAAGACTGTAGTGTGTCTTGTAAGACTGTAGTGTGTCTTGTAAGACTGTAGTGTGTCTTGTAAGACTGTAGTGTGTCTTGTAAGACTGTAGTGTGTCTTGTAAGACTGTAGTGTGTCTTGTAAGACTGTAGTGTGTCTTGTAAGACTGTAGTGTGTCTTGTAAGACTGTAGTGTGTCTTGTAAGACTGTAGTGTGTCTTGTAAGACTGTAGTGTGTCTTGTAAGACTGTAGTGTGTCTTGTAAGACTGTAGTGTGTCTTGTAAGACTGTAGTGTGTCTTGTAAGACTGTAGTGTGTCTTGTAAGACTGTAGTGTGTCTTGTAAGACTGTAGTGTGTCTTGTAAGACTGTAGTGTGTCTTGTAAGACTGTAGTGTGTCTTGTAAGACTGTAGTGTGTCTTGTAAGACTGTAGTGTGTCTTGTAAGACTGTAGTGTGTCTTGTAAGACTGTAGTGTGTCTTGTAAGACTGTAGTGTGTCTTGTAAGACTGTAGTGTGTCTTGTAAGACTGTAGTGTGTCTTGTAAGACTGTAGTGTGTCTTGTAAGACTGTAGTGTGTCTTGTAAGACTGTAGTGTGTCTTGTAAGACTGTAGTGTGTCTTGTAAGACTGTAGTGTGTCTTGTAAGACTGTAGTGTGTCTTGTAAGACTGTAGTGTGTCTTGTAAGACTGTAGTGTGTCTTGTAAGACTGTAGTGTGTCTTGTAAGACTGTAGTGTGTCTTGTAAGACTGTAGTGTGTCTTGTAAGACTGTAGTGTGTCTTGTAAGACTGTAGTGTGTCTTGTAAGACTGTAGTGTGTCTTGTAAGACTGTAGTGTGTCTTGTAAGACTGTAGTGTGTCTTGTAAGACTGTAGTGTGTCTTGTAAGACTGTAGTGTGTCTTGTAAGACTGTAGTGTGTCTTGTAAGACTGTAGTGTGTCTTGTAAGACTGTAGTGTGTCTTGTAAGACTGTAGTGTGTCTTGTAAGACTGTAGTGTGTCTTGTAAGACTGTAGTGTGTCTTGTAAGACTGTAGTGTGTCTTGTAAGACTGTAGTGTGTCTTGTAAGACTGTAGTGTGTCTTGTAAGACTGTAGTGTGTCTTGTAAGACTGTAGTGTGTCTTGTAAGACTGTAGTGTGTCTTGTAAGACTGTAGTGTGTCTTGTAAGACTGTAGTGTGTCTTGTAAGACTGTAGTGTGTCTTGTAAGACTGTAGTGTGTCTTGTAAGACTGTAGTGTGTCTTGTAAGACTGTAGTGTGTCTTGTAAGACTGTAGTGTGTCTTGTAAGACTGTAGTGTGTCTTGTAAGACTGTAGTGTGTCTTGTAAGACTGTAGTGTGTCTTGTAAGACTGTAGTGTGTCTTGTAAGACTGTAGTGTGTCTTGTAAGACTGTAGTGTGTCTTGTAAGACTGTAGTGTGTCTTGTAAGACTGTAGTGTGTCTTGTAAGACTGTAGTGTGTCTTGTAAGACTGTAGTGTGTCTTGTAAGACTGTAGTGTGTCTTGTAAGACTGTAGTGTGTCTTGTAAGACTGTAGTGTGTCTTGTAAGACTGTAGTGTGTCTTGTAAGACTGTAGTGTGTCTTGTAAGACTGTAGTGTGTCTTGTAAGACTGTAGTGTGTCTTGTAAGACTGTAGTGTGTCTTGTAAGACTGTAGTGTGTCTTGTAAGACTGTAGTGTGTCTTGTAAGACTGTAGTGTGTCTTGTAAGACTGTAGTGTGTCTTGTAAGACTGTAGTGTGTCTTGTAAGACTGTAGTGTGTCTTGTAAGACTGTAGTGTGTCTTGTAAGACTGTAGTGTGTCTTGTAAGACTGTAGTGTGTCTTGTAAGACTGTAGTGTGTCTTGTAAGACTGTAGTGTGTCTTGTAAGACTGTAGTGTGTCTTGTAAGACTGTAGTGTGTCTTGTAAGACTGTAGTGTGTCTTGTAAGACTGTAGTGTGTCTTGTAAGACTGTAGTGTGTCTTGTAAGACTGTAGTGTGTCTTGTAAGACTGTAGTGTGTCTTGTAAGACTGTAGTGTGTCTTGTAAGACTGTAGTGTGTCTTGTAAGACTGTAGTGTGTCTTGTAAGACTGTAGTGTGTCTTGTAAGACTGTAGTGTGTCTTGTAAGACTGTAGTGTGTCTTGTAAGACTGTAGTGTGTCTTGTAAGACTGTAGTGTGTCTTGTAAGACTGTAGTGTGTCTTGTAAGACTGTAGTGTGTCTTGTAAGACTGTAGTGTGTCTTGTAAGACTGTAGTGTGTCTTGTAAGACTGTAGTGTGTCTTGTAAGACTGTAGTGTGTCTTGTAAGACTGTAGTGTGTCTTGTAAGACTGTAGTGTGTCTTGTAAGACTGTAGTGTGTCTTGTAAGACTGTAGTGTGTCTTGTAAGACTGTAGTGTGTCTTGTAAGACTGTAGTGTGTCTTGTAAGACTGTAGTGTGTCTTGTAAGACTGTAGTGTGTCTTGTAAGACTGTAGTGTGTCTTGTAAGACTGTAGTGTGTCTTGTAAGACTGTAGTGTGTCTTGTAAGACTGTAGTGTGTCTTGTAAGACTGTAGTGTGTCTTGTAAGACTGTAGTGTGTCTTGTAAGACTGTAGTGTGTCTTGTAAGACTGTAGTGTGTCTTGTAAGACTGTAGTGTGTCTTGTAAGACTGTAGTGTGTCTTGTAAGACTGTAGTGTGTCTTGTAAGACTGTAGTGTGTCTTGTAAGACTGTAGTGTGTCTTGTAAGACTGTAGTGTGTCTTGTAAGACTGTAGTGTGTCTTGTAAGACTGTAGTGTGTCTTGTAAGACTGTAGTGTGTCTTGTAAGACTGTAGTGTGTCTTGTAAGACTGTAGTGTGTCTTGTAAGACTGTAGTGTGTCTTGTAAGACTGTAGTGTGTCTTGTAAGACTGTAGTGTGTCTTGTAAGACTGTAGTGTGTCTTGTAAGACTGTAGTGTGTCTTGTAAGACTGTAGTGTGTCTTGTAAGACTGTAGTGTGTCTTGTAAGACTGTAGTGTGTCTTGTAAGACTGTAGTGTGTCTTGTAAGACTGTAGTGTGTCTTGTAAGACTGTAGTGTGTCTTGTAAGACTGTAGTGTGTCTTGTAAGACTGTAGTGTGTCTTGTAAGACTGTAGTGTGTCTTGTAAGACTGTAGTGTGTCTTGTAAGACTGTAGTGTGTCTTGTAAGACTGTAGTGTGTCTTGTAAGACTGTAGTGTGTCTTGTAAGACTGTAGTGTGTCTTGTAAGACTGTAGTGTGTCTTGTAAGACTGTAGTGTGTCTTGTAAGACTGTAGTGTGTCTTGTAAGACTGTAGTGTGTCTTGTAAGACTGTAGTGTGTCTTGTAAGACTGTAGTGTGTCTTGTAAGACTGTAGTGTGTCTTGTAAGACTGTAGTGTGTCTTGTAAGACTGTAGTGTGTCTTGTAAGACTGTAGTGTGTCTTGTAAGACTGTAGTGTGTCTTGTAAGACTGTAGTGTGTCTTGTAAGACTGTAGTGTGTCTTGTAAGACTGTAGTGTGTCTTGTAAGACTGTAGTGTGTCTTGTAAGACTGTAGTGTGTCTTGTAAGACTGTAGTGTGTCTTGTAAGACTGTAGTGTGTCTTGTAAGACTGTAGTGTGTCTTGTAAGACTGTAGTGTGTCTTGTAAGACTGTAGTGTGTCTTGTAAGACTGTAGTGTGTCTTGTAAGACTGTAGTGTGTCTTGTAAGACTGTAGTGTGTCTTGTAAGACTGTAGTGTGTCTTGTAAGACTGTAGTGTGTCTTGTAAGACTGTAGTGTGTCTTGTAAGACTGTAGTGTGTCTTGTAAGACTGTAGTGTGTCTTGTAAGACTGTAGTGTGTCTTGTAAGACGATAGCTAATCTTGTAAGACTGTAGTGTGTCTTGTAAGACTGTAGTGTGTCTTGTAAGACTGTAGTGTGTCTTGTAAGACTGTAGTGTGTCTTGTAAGACTGTAGTGTGTCTTGTAAGACTGTAGTGTGTCTTGTAAGACTGTAGTGTGTCTTGTAAGACTGTAGTGTGTCTTGTAAGACTGTAGTGTGTCTTGTAAGACTGTAGTGTGTCTTGTAAGACTGTAGTGTGTCTTGTAAGACTGTAGTGTGTCTTGTAAGACTGTAGTGTGTCTTGTAAGACTGTAGTGTGTCTTGTAAGACTGTAGTGTGTCTTGTAAGACTGTAGTGTGTCTTGTAAGACTGTAGTGTGTCTTGTAAGACTGTAGTGTGTCTTGTAAGACTGTAGTGTGTCTTGTAAGACTGTAGTGTGTCTTGTAAGACTGTAGTGTGTCTTGTAAGACTGTAGTGTGTCTTGTAAGACTGTAGTGTGTCTTGTAAGACTGTAGTGTGTCTTGTAAGACTGTAGTGTGTCTTGTAAGACTGTAGTGTGTCTTGTAAGACTGTAGTGTGTCTTGTAAGACTGTAGTGTGTCTTGTAAGACTGTAGTGTGTCTTGTAAGACTGTAGTGTGTCTTGTAAGACTGTAGTGTGTCTTGTAAGACTGTAGTGTGTCTTGTAAGACTGTAGTGTGTCTTGTAAGACTGTAGTGTGTCTTGTAAGACTGTAGTGTGTCTTGTAAGACTGTAGTGTGTCTTGTAAGACTGTAGTGTGTCTTGTAAGACTGTAGTGTGTCTTGTAAGACTGTAGTGTGTCTTGTAAGACTGTAGTGTGTCTTGTAAGACTGTAGTGTGTCTTGTAAGACTGTAGTGTGTCTTGTAAGACTGTAGTGTGTCTTGTAAGACTGTAGTGTGTCTTGTAAGACTGTAGTGTGTCTTGTAAGACTGTAGTGTGTCTTGTAAGACTGTAGTGTGTCTTGTAAGACTGTAGTGTGTCTTGTAAGACTGTAGTGTGTCTTGTAAGACTGTAGTGTGTCTTGTAAGACTGTAGTGTGTCTTGTAAGACTGTAGTGTGTCTTGTAAGACTGTAGTGTGTCTTGTAAGACTGTAGTGTGTCTTGTAAGACTGTAGTGTGTCTTGTAAGACTGTAGTGTGTCTTGTAAGACTGTAGTGTGTCTTGTAAGACTGTAGTGTGTCTTGTAAGACTGTAGTGTGTCTTGTAAGACTGTAGTGTGTCTTGTAAGACTGTAGTGTGTCTTGTAAGACTGTAGTGTGTCTTGTAAGACTGTAGTGTGTCTTGTAAGACTGTAGTGTGTCTTGTAAGACTGTAGTGTGTCTTGTAAGACTGTAGTGTGTCTTGTAAGACTGTAGTGTGTCTTGTAAGACTGTAGTGTGTCTTGTAAGACTGTAGTGTGTCTTGTAAGACTGTAGTGTGTCTTGTAAGACTGTAGTGTGTCTTGTAAGACTGTAGTGTGTCTTGTAAGACTGTAGTGTGTCTTGTAAGACTGTAGTGTGTCTTGTAAGACTGTAGTGTGTCTTGTAAGACTGTAGTGTGTCTTGTAAGACTGTAGTGTGTCTTGTAAGACTGTAGTGTGTCTTGTAAGACTGTAGTGTGTCTTGTAAGACTGTAGTGTGTCTTGTAAGACTGTAGTGTGTCTTGTAAGACTGTAGTGTGTCTTGTAAGACTGTAGTGTGTCTTGTAAGACTGTAGTGTGTCTTGTAAGACTGTAGTGTGTCTTGTAAGACTGTAGTGTGTCTTGTAAGACTGTAGTGTGTCTTGTAAGACTGTAGTGTGTCTTGTAAGACTGTAGTGTGTCTTGTAAGACTGTAGTGTGTCTTGTAAGACTGTAGTGTGTCTTGTAAGACTGTAGTGTGTCTTGTAAGACTGTAGTGTGTCTTGTAAGACTGTAGTGTGTCTTGTAAGACTGTAGTGTGTCTTGTAAGACTGTAGTGTGTCTTGTAAGACTGTAGTGTGTCTTGTAAGACTGTAGTGTGTCTTGTAAGACTGTAGTGTGTCTTGTAAGACTGTAGTGTGTCTTGTAAGACTGTAGTGTGTCTTGTAAGACTGTAGTGTGTCTTGTAAGACTGTAGTGTGTCTTGTAAGACTGTAGTGTGTCTTGTAAGACTGTAGTGTGTCTTGTAAGACTGTAGTGTGTCTTGTAAGACTGTAGTGTGTCTTGTAAGACTGTAGTGTGTCTTGTAAGACTGTAGTGTGTCTTGTAAGACTGTAGTGTGTCTTGTAAGACTGTAGTGTGTCTTGTAAGACTGTAGTGTGTCTTGTAAGACTGTAGTGTGTCTTGTAAGACTGTAGTGTGTCTTGTAAGACTGTAGTGTGTCTTGTAAGACTGTAGTGTGTCTTGTAAGACTGTAGTGTGTCTTGTAAGACTGTAGTGTGTCTTGTAAGACTGTAGTGTGTCTTGTAAGACTGTAGTGTGTCTTGTAAGACTGTAGTGTGTCTTGTAAGACTGTAGTGTGTCTTGTAAGACTGTAGTGTGTCTTGTAAGACTGTAGTGTAGTGTGTCTTGTAAGACTGTAGTGTGTCTTGTAAGACTGTAGTGTGTCTTGTAAGACTGTAGTGTGTCTTGTAAGACTGTAGTGTGTCTTGTAAGACTGTAGTGTGTCTTGTAAGACTGTAGTGTGTCTTGTAAGACTGTAGTGTGTCTTGTAAGACTGTAGTGTGTCTTGTAAGACTGTAGTGTGTCTTGTAAGACTGTAGTGTGTCTTGTAAGACTGTAGTGTGTCTTGTAAGACTGTAGTGTGTCTTGTAAGACTGTAGTGTGTCTTGTAAGACTGTAGTGTGTCTTGTAAGACTGTAGTGTGTCTTGTAAGACTGTAGTGTGTCTTGTAAGACTGTAGTGTGTCTTGTAAGACTGTAGTGTGTCTTGTAAGACTGTAGTGTGTCTTGTAAGACTGTAGTGTGTCTTGTAAGACTGTAGTGTGTCTTGTAAGACTGTAGTGTGTCTTGTAAGACTGTAGTGTGTCTTGTAAGACTGTAGTGTGTCTTGTAAGACTGTAGTGTGTCTTGTAAGACTGTAGTGTGTCTTGTAAGACTGTAGTGTGTCTTGTAAGACTGTAGTGTGTCTTGTAAGACTGTAGTGTGTCTTGTAAGACTGTAGTGTGTCTTGTAAGACTGTAGTGTGTCTTGTAAGACTGTAGTGTGTCTTGTAAGACTGTAGTGTGTCTTGTAAGACTGTAGTGTGTCTTGTAAGACTGTAGTGTGTCTTGTAAGACTGTAGTGTGTCTTGTAAGACTGTAGTGTGTCTTGTAAGACTGTAGTGTGTCTTGTAAGACTGTAGTGTGTCTTGTAAGACTGTAGTGTGTCTTGTAAGACTGTAGTGTGTCTTGTAAGACTGTAGTGTGTCTTGTAAGACTGTAGTGTGTCTTGTAAGACTGTAGTGTGTCTTGTAAGACTGTAGTGTGTCTTGTAAGACTGTAGTGTGTCTTGTAAGACTGTAGTGTGTCTTGTAAGACTGTAGTGTGTCTTGTAAGACTGTAGTGTGTCTTGTAAGACTGTAGTGTGTCTTGTAAGACTGTAGTGTGTCTTGTAAGACTGTAGTGTGTCTTGTAAGACTGTAGTGTGTCTTGTAAGACTGTAGTGTGTCTTGTAAGACTGTAGTGTGTCTTGTAAGACTGTAGTGTGTCTTGTAAGACTGTAGTGTGTCTTGTAAGACTGTAGTGTGTCTTGTAAGACTGTAGTGTGTCTTGTAAGACTGTAGTGTGTCTTGTAAGACTGTAGTGTGTCTTGTAAGACTGTAGTGTGTCTTGTAAGACTGTAGTGTGTCTTGTAAGACTGTAGTGTGTCTTGTAAGACTGTAGTGTGTCTTGTAAGACTGTAGTGTGTCTTGTAAGACTGTAGTGTGTCTTGTAAGACTGTAGTGTGTCTTGTAAGACTGTAGTGTGTCTTGTAAGACTGTAGTGTGTCTTGTAAGACTGTAGTGTGTCTTGTAAGACTGTAGTGTGTCTTGTAAGACTGTAGTGTGTCTTGTAAGACTGTAGTGTGTCTTGTAAGACTGTAGTGTGTCTTGTAAGACTGTAGTGTGTCTTGTAAGACTGTAGTGTGTCTTGTAAGACTGTAGTGTGTCTTGTAAGACTGTAGTGTGTCTTGTAAGACTGTAGTGTGTCTTGTAAGACTGTAGTGTGTCTTGTAAGACTGTAGTGTGTCTTGTAAGACTGTAGTGTGTCTTGTAAGACTGTAGTGTGTCTTGTAAGACTGTAGTGTGTCTTGTAAGACTGTAGTGTGTCTTGTAAGACTGTAGTGTGTCTTGTAAGACTGTAGTGTGTCTTGTAAGACTGTAGTGTGTCTTGTAAGACTGTAGTGTGTCTTGTAAGACTGTAGTGTGTCTTGTAAGACTGTAGTGTGTCTTGTAAGACTGTAGTGTGTCTTGTAAGACTGTAGTGTGTCTTGTAAGACTGTAGTGTGTCTTGTAAGACTGTAGTGTGTCTTGTAAGACTGTAGTGTGTCTTGTAAGACTGTAGTGTGTCTTGTAAGACTGTAGTGTGTCTTGTAAGACTGTAGTGTGTCTTGTAAGACTGTAGTGTGTCTTGTAAGACTGTAGTGTGTCTTGTAAGACTGTAGTGTGTCTTGTAAGACTGTAGTGTGTCTTGTAAGACTGTAGTGTGTCTTGTAAGACTGTAGTGTGTCTTGTAAGACTGTAGTGTGTCTTGTAAGACTGTAGTGTGTCTTGTAAGACTGTAGTGTGTCTTGTAAGACTGTAGTGTGTCTTGTAAGACTGTAGTGTGTCTTGTAAGACTGTAGTGTGTCTTGTAAGACTGTAGTGTGTCTTGTAAGACTGTAGTGTGTCTTGTAAGACTGTAGTGTGTCTTGTAAGACTGTAGTGTGTCTTGTAAGACTGTAGTGTGTCTTGTAAGACTGTAGTGTGTCTTGTAAGACTGTAGTGTGTCTTGTAAGACTGTAGTGTGTCTTGTAAGACTGTAGTGTGTCTTGTAAGACTGTAGTGTGTCTTGTAAGACTGTAGTGTGTCTTGTAAGACTGTAGTGTGTCTTGTAAGACTGTAGTGTGTCTTGTAAGACTGTAGTGTGTCTTGTAAGACTGTAGTGTGTCTTGTAAGACTGTAGTGTGTCTTGTAAGACTGTAGTGTGTCTTGTAAGACTGTAGTGTGTCTTGTAAGACTGTAGTGTGTCTTGTAAGACTGTAGTGTGTCTTGTAAGACTGTAGTGTGTCTTGTAAGACTGTAGTGTGTCTTGTAAGACTGTAGTGTGTCTTGTAAGACTGTAGTGTGTCTTGTAAGACTGTAGTGTGTCTTGTAAGACTGTAGTGTGTCTTGTAAGACTGTAGTGTGTCTTGTAAGACTGTAGTGTGTCTTGTAAGACTGTAGTGTGTCTTGTAAGACTGTAGTGTGTCTTGTAAGACTGTAGTGTGTCTTGTAAGACTGTAGTGTGTCTTGTAAGACTGTAGTGTGTCTTGTAAGACTGTAGTGTGTCTTGTAAGACTGTAGTGTGTCTTGTAAGACTGTAGTGTGTCTTGTAAGACTGTAGTGTGTCTTGTAAGACTGTAGTGTGTCTTGTAAGACTGTAGTGTGTCTTGTAAGACTGTAGTGTGTCTTGTAAGACTGTAGTGTGTCTTGTAAGACTGTAGTGTGTCTTGTAAGACTGTAGTGTGTCTTGTAAGACTGTAGTGTGTCTTGTAAGACTGTAGTGTGTCTTGTAAGACTGTAGTGTGTCTTGTAAGACTGTAGTGTGTCTTGTAAGACTGTAGTGTGTCTTGTAAGACTGTAGTGTGTCTTGTAAGACTGTAGTGTGTCTTGTAAGACTGTAGTGTGTCTTGTAAGACTGTAGTGTGTCTTGTAAGACTGTAGTGTGTCTTGTAAGACTGTAGTGTGTCTTGTAAGACTGTAGTGTGTCTTGTAAGACTGTAGTGTGTCTTGTAAGACTGTAGTGTGTCTTGTAAGACTGTAGTGTGTCTTGTAAGACTGTAGTGTGTCTTGTAAGACTGTAGTGTGTCTTGTAAGACTGTAGTGTGTCTTGTAAGACTGTAGTGTGTCTTGTAAGACTGTAGTGTGTCTTGTAAGACTGTAGTGTGTCTTGTAAGACTGTAGTGTGTCTTGTAAGACTGTAGTGTGTCTTGTAAGACTGTAGTGTGTCTTGTAAGACTGTAGTGTGTCTTGTAAGACTGTAGTGTGTCTTGTAAGACTGTAGTGTGTCTTGTAAGACTGTAGTGTGTCTTGTAAGACTGTAGTGTGTCTTGTAAGACTGTAGTGTGTCTTGTAAGACTGTAGTGTGTCTTGTAAGACTGTAGTGTGTCTTGTAAGACTGTAGTGTGTCTTGTAAGACTGTAGTGTGTCTTGTAAGACTGTAGTGTGTCTTGTAAGACTGTAGTGTGTCTTGTAAGACTGTAGTGTGTCTTGTAAGACTGTAGTGTGTCTTGTAAGACTGTAGTGTGTCTTGTAAGACTGTAGTGTGTCTTGTAAGACTGTAGTGTGTCTTGTAAGACTGTAGTGTGTCTTGTAAGACTGTAGTGTGTCTTGTAAGACTGTAGTGTGTCTTGTAAGACTGTAGTGTGTCTTGTAAGACTGTAGTGTGTCTTGTAAGACTGTAGTGTGTCTTGTAAGACTGTAGTGTGTCTTGTAAGACTGTAGTGTGTCTTGTAAGACTGTAGTGTGTCTTGTAAGACTGTAGTGTGTCTTGTAAGACTGTAGTGTGTCTTGTAAGACTGTAGTGTGTCTTGTAAGACTGTAGTGTGTCTTGTAAGACTGTAGTGTGTCTTGTAAGACTGTAGTGTGTCTTGTAAGACTGTAGTGTGTCTTGTAAGACTGTAGTGTGTCTTGTAAGACTGTAGTGTGTCTTGTAAGACTGTAGTATGTCTTGTAAGACTGTAGTAGAAAGACTGTAGTGTGTCTTGTAAGACTGTAGTGTGTCTTGTAAGACTGTAGTGTGTCTTGTAAGACTGTAGTGTGTCTTGTAAGACTGTAGTGTGTCTTGTAAGACTGTAGTGTGTCTTGTAAGACTGTAGTGTGTCTTGTAAGACTGTAGTGTGTCTTGTAAGACTGTAGTGTGTCTTGTAAGACTGTAGTGTGTCTTGTAAGACTGTAGTGTGTCTTGTAAGACTGTAGTGTGTCTTGTAAGACTGTAGTGTGTCTTGTAAGACTGTAGTGTGTCTTGTAAGACTGTAGTGTGTCTTGTAAGACTGTAGTGTGTCTTGTAAGACTGTAGTGTGTCTTGTAAGACTGTAGTGTGTCTTGTAAGACTGTAGTGTGTCTTGTAAGACTGTAGTGTGTCTTGTAAGACTGTAGTGTGTCTTGTAAGACTGTAGTGTGTCTTGTAAGACTGTAGTGTGTCTTGTAAGACTGTAGTGTGTCTTGTAAGACTGTAGTGTGTCTTGTAAGACTGTAGTGTGTCTTGTAAGACTGTAGTGTGTCTTGTAAGACTGTAGTGTGTCTTGTAAGACTGTAGTGTGTCTTGTAAGACTGTAGAAATCTTGTAAGACTGTAGTGTGTCTTGTAAGACTGTAGTGTGTCTTGTAAGACTGTAGTGTGTCTTGTAAGACTGTAGTGTGTCTTGTAAGACTGTAGTGTGTCTTGTAAGACTGTAGTGTGTCTTGTAAGACTGTAGTGTGTCTTGTAAGACTGTAGTGTGTCTTGTAAGACTGTAGTGTGTCTTGTAAGACTGTAGTGTGTCTTGTAAGACTGTAGTGTGTCTTGTAAGACTGTAGTGTGTCTTGTAAGACTGTAGTGTGTCTTGTAAGACTGTAGTGTGTCTTGTAAGACTGTAGTGTGTCTTGTAAGACTGTAGTGTGTCTTGTAAGACTGTAGTGTGTCTTGTAAGACTGTAGTGTGTCTTGTAAGACTGTAGTGTGTCTTGTAAGACTGTAGTGTGTCTTGTAAGACTGTAGTGTGTCTTGTAAGACTGTAGTGTGTCTTGTAAGACTGTAGTGTGTCTTGTAAGACTGTAGTGTGTCTTGTAAGACTGTAGTGTGTCTTGTAAGACTGTAGTGTGTCTTGTAAGACTGTAGTGTGTCTTGTAAGACTGTAGTGTGTCTTGTAAGACTGTAGTGTGTCTTGTAAGACTGTAGTGTGTCTTGTAAGACTGTAGTGTGTCTTGTAAGACTGTAGTGTGTCTTGTAAGACTGTAGTGTGTCTTGTAAGACTGTAGTGTGTCTTGTAAGACTGTAGTGTGTCTTGTAAGACTGTAGTGTGTCTTGTAAGACTGTAGTGTGTCTTGTAAGACTGTAGTGTGTCTTGTAAGACTGTAGTGTGTCTTGTAAGACTGTAGTGTGTCTTGTAAGACTGTAGTGTGTCTTGTAAGACTGTAGTGTGTCTTGTAAGACTGTAGTGTGTCTTGTAAGACTGTAGTGTGTCTTGTAAGACTGTAGTGTGTCTTGTAAGACTGTAGTGTGTCTTGTAAGACTGTAGTGTGTCTTGTAAGACTGTAGTGTGTCTTGTAAGACTGTAGTGTGTCTTGTAAGACTGTAGTGTGTCTTGTAAGACTGTAGTGTGTCTTGTAAGACTGTAGTGTGTCTTGTAAGACTGTAGTGTGTCTTGTAAGACTGTAGTGTGTCTTGTAAGACTGTAGTGTGTCTTGTAAGACTGTAGTGTGTCTTGTAAGACTGTAGTGTGTCTTGTAAGACTGTAGTGTGTCTTGTAAGACTGTAGTGTGTCTTGTAAGACTGTAGTGTGTCTTGTAAGACTGTAGTGTGTCTTGTAAGACTGTAGTGTGTCTTGTAAGACTGTAGTGTGTCTTGTAAGACTGTAGTGTGTCTTGTAAGACTGTAGTGTGTCTTGTAAGACTGTAGTGTGTCTTGTAAGACTGTAGTGTGTCTTGTAAGACTGTAGTGTGTCTTGTAAGACTGTAGTGTGTCTTGTAAGACTGTAGTGTGTCTTGTAAGACTGTAGTGTGTCTTGTAAGACTGTAGTGTGTCTTGTAAGACTGTAGTGTGTCTTGTAAGACTGTAGTGTGTCTTGTAAGACTGTAGTGTGTCTTGTAAGACTGTAGTGTGTCTTGTAAGACTGTAGTGTGTCTTGTAAGACTGTAGTGTGTCTTGTAAGACTGTAGTGTGTCTTGTAAGACAACAGTGCGTCATCGAGGACTGTCTAACTTATTTCCATTGTGGTCCTTAATCTTGTCCCCCAGGATGCGACCCACACCAGTCGACTAACACCCAGGATGCGACCCACACCAGTCCACTAACACCCAGGATGCCACCCACACCAGTCCACAAACACCCAGGATGCCACCCACACCAGTCCACTAACACCCAGGATGCCACCCACACCAGTCCACTAACACCCAGGATGCGACCCACACCAGTCCACTAACACCCAGGATGCGACCCACACCAGTCCACTAACACCCAGGATGCGACCCACACCAGTCCACTAACACCCAGGATGCCACCCATACCAGTCCACTAACACCCAGGATGCGACCCACACCAGTCAACTAACACCCAGGTACCTATTTGCTGCTAGGTGAACAGGACAACAGGTGTAAGGAAACGTGTCGAAATGTTTCCACCCGCCGGGAATCGAACCCGGGCCCTCCGTGTGTGAAGCGGGAGCTTTACCCACCAGGCCACCGGGCCACCCACCAGGCCACCGGGCCACCCACCAGGCCACCGGGCCACCCACCAGGCCACCGGGCCACCCACCAGGCCACCGGGCCACCCACCAGGCCACCGGGCCACCCACCAGGCCACCGGGCCACCCACCAGGCCACTGGGCCACACACCAGGCCACCGGGCCACCCACCAGGCCACCGGGCCACCCACCAGGCCACCGGGCCACCCACCAGGCCACCGGGCCACACACCAGGCCACCAGGCCACCCACCAGGCCACCGGGCCACCCACCAGGCCACCGGGCCACCGGGTCACCCACCAGGCCACCCACCAGGCCACCGGGCCACACACCAGGCCACCGGGCCACCCACCAGGCCAACGGGCCATTCACCAAGCCACCGGGGCACCCACCAGGCCACCGGGCCACCCACCAGGCCATCGGGCCATTCACCAAGCCACCGGGCCACACACCAGGCCACCGGGCCACCCACCAGGCCACCAGGCCACCCAAAAGGCCATCGGGCCACCCACCAGACCACCGGGCCACCCACCAGGCCACCGGGCCACACACCAGGCCACCGGGCCACTCACCAGGCCACCGGGCCACACACCAGGCCACCAGGCCACCGGGTCACACACCAGGACACCGGGCCACCCACCAGGCCACACACCATGCCACCGAGCCACCCACCAGGCCACCGGGCCACACACCAGGCCACCGGGCCACCCACCAGGCCACCGGGCCACAGACCAGGCCACCAGGCCACCGGGTCACACACCAGGCCACCGGGCCACCCACCAGGCCACACACCAAGCCACCGGGCCACCCACCAGGCCACCGGGCCACCCACCAGGCCACCGGGCCACCCACCAGGCCACCGGGCCACCCACCAGGCCACCGGGCCACCCACCAGGCCACCGGGCCACCCACCAGGCCACCGGGCCACCCACCAGGCCACCGGGCCACACACCAGGCCTCCGGGCCACACACCAGGCCATCGGGCCACCCACCAGCCCACCGGGCCACACACCAGGCCTCCGGGCCACCCACCAGGCCACGCACCAGGCCACCGGGCCACCCACCAGGCCACCGGGCCACCCACCAGGCCACCGGGCCACACACAAGGTCACCGGGCCACACACCAGGCCACCGGGCCACACACCAGGCCCCCGGGCGACCCACCAAGCCACCGGGCCACCCACCAGGCCACTGGGCCACCCACCAGGCCACCGGGCCACCCACCAGGCCGCTGGGCCACACACCAGGCCACTGGGCCACACACCAGGCCACCGGGCCACCCACCAGGCCACCGGGCCACACACCAGGCCACCGGGCCACCCACCAGGCCTCCGGGCCACCCACCATTCCACCGGGCCACCCACCAGGCCACAGGGCCACCCACCAGGCCACCGGGCCACACACCAGGCCACCGAACCACCCACCAGGCCACCAGGCCACCCACCAGGCCACCGGGCCACCCACCAGGCCACCGGGCCACCCACCAGGCCACCGGGCCACACACCAGGCCACCGGGCCACACACCAGGCCACCCACCAGGCCACCGGGCCACCCACCAGGCCAGCGGGCCACCCACCAGGCCACCAGGCCACCCACCAGGCCACCGGGCCACCCACCAGGTTACCGGGCCACCCACCAGGCCACTGGGCCACACACCAGGCCACCGGGCCACCCACCAGGCCACCGGACCACCCACCAGGTCACCGGGCCACCCACCAGGCCACCGGGCCACCCAGCAGGCCACCGGGCCGCCCACCAGGCCACCGGGCCACACACCAGGCCACCGGGCCACCCACCAGGCATCCGGGCCACCCACCAGGCCACCGTGCCACCCACCAGGCCACCGGGCCACACACCAGGCCACCCACCAGGCCACCCACCAGGCCACCGGGCCACACACCAGGCCACCGGGCCACCCACCAGGTCACCGGGCCACACACCAGGCCACCGGGCCACACACCATGCCACCGGGCCACACACCAGGCCACCGGGCCACCCACCAGGCCACCCACCAGGCCACCGGGCCACACACCAGGCCACCCACCAGGCCACCAGGCCACCCACCAGGCCACCCACCAGGCCACAGGGCAACCCACCAGGCCACCGGGCCACCCACCAGGTCTCCGGGCCACACACCAGGCCACCGGGCCACACACCAGGCCACCGGGCCACACACCAGGCCACCGGGCCACACACCAGGCCACCAGGCCACACACCAGGTCACCAGGCCACTCACCAGGCCACCGGGCCACCCACTAGGCCACCGGGCCACCCACCAGGCCACCCACCAGGCCACCGGGCCACCAACCAGGCCACCCACCAGGCCACCCACCACGCCATCGGGCCACCCACCAGGCCACCAGGCCACCCACCAGGCCACCGGGTCTCCCACCAGGCCACCCACCAGGCCACCGGGTCTCACACCAGGCCACCGGGTCTCCCACCAGGCCACACACCAGGCCACTGGGCCACACACCAGGCTACCGGGTCTCACACCAGGCCACCGGGTCTCCCACCAGGCCACACACCAGGCCACCGGGCCACACACCAGGCTACCGGGCCACACACCAGGCCACCGGGCCACACACCAGGCCACCGGGCCACCCACGAGGCCACCGTGCCACACACCAGGCCACCAGGCCACACTCCAGGCCACCGGGCCACCCACCAGGCCACCAGGCCACCCACCAGGCCACCCACCAGGCCACCGGGCCACCCACCGGGCCACCCACCAGGCCACACACATTAGAGTTCCCTCTCTTCCTCGGATCAGACCTAATCACCTCCCATTCTTCAGCCACCACATGGACCATACAGGTTTAACGCTTCCCCCACTGAATAATAATAAAGTGTGTTGACATGTTTTCTAAAGACTTCAGAATTTTACCAATATTTCAAGGTCGGTCTCACAAATAACATTGGAAGTGACAGAAAAAAATATTATTGGAACATATGTATAAATAATAATAATAATAATAATAATAATAATAATAATAGGTCATTTATGCTTATTTAAGACGATTATCTGTATGTCTCAGTGTGTATACACCGAGAGATGTATGTCTCAGTGTGTATACACCGAGAGATGTATGTCTCAGTGTGTATACACCGAGAGATGTATGTCTCAGTGTGTATACACCGAGAGGTGTATGTCTCAGTGTGTATACACCGAGAGATGTATGTCTCAGTGTGTATACACTGAGAGATGTATGTCTCAGTGTGTATACACCGAGAGATGTATGTCTCAGTGTGTATACACCGAGAGATGTATGTCTCAGTGTGTATACACCGAGAGATGTATGTCTCAGTGTGTATACACCGAGAGGTGTATGTCTCAGTGTGTATACACCGAGAGATGTATGTCTCAGTGTGTATACACCGAGAGATGTATGTCTCAGTGTGTATACACCGAGAGGTGTATGTCTCAGTGTGTATACACCGAGAGATGTATGTCTCAGTGTGTATACACTGAGAGATGTATGTCTCAGTGTGTATACACCGAGAGATGTATGTCTCAGTATGTATACACCGAGAGATGTATGTCTCAGTGTGTATACACCGAGAGATGTATGTCTCAGTGTGTATACACCGAGAGGTGTATGTCTCAGTGTGTATACACCGAGAGATGTATGTCTCAGTGTGTATACACCTCAGTGTGTATACACCGAGAGATGTATGTCTCAGTGTGTATACACCGAGAGGTGTATGTCTCAGTGTGTATACACCGAGAGATGTATGTCTCAGTGTGTATACACCGAGAGATGTATGTCTCAGTGTGTATACACCGAGAGATGTATGTCTCAGTGTGTATACACCGAGAGATGTATGTCTCAGTGTGTATACACCGAGAGATGTATGTCTCAGTGTGTATACACCGAGAGATGTATGTCTCAGTGTGTATACACCGAGAGATGTATGTCTCAGTGTGTATACACCGAGAGATGTATGTCTCAGTGTGTATACACCGAGAGATGTATGTCTCAGTGTGTATACACCGAGAGATGTATGTCTCAGTGTGTATACACCGAGAGATGTATGTCTCAGTGTGTATACACCGAGAGATGTATGTCTCAGTGTGTATACACCAAGAGATGTATGTCTGTGTATACACCGAGAGATGTATGTCTCAGTGTGTATACACCGAGAGATGTATGTCTCAGTGTGTATACACCGAGAGATGTATGTCTCAGTGTGTATACACCGAGAGATGTATGTCTCAGTGTGTATACACCGAGAGATGTATGTCTGTGTATACACCGAGAGATGTATGTGTCAGTGTGTATACACCGAGAGATGTATGTCTCAGTGTGTATACACCGAGAGATGTATGTCTCAGTGTGTATACACCGAGAGATGTATGTCTCAGTGTGTATACACCGAGAGATGTATGTCTCAGTGTGTAGTGTGTATACACCGAGAGATGTATGTCTCAGTATGTATACACCGAGAGATGTATGTCTGTGTATACACCGAGAGATGTATGTCTCAGTGTGTATACACCGAGAGATGTATGTCTCAGTGTGTATACACCGAGAGATGTATGTCTCAGTGTGTATACACCGAGAGATGTATGTCTCAGTGTGTATACACCGAGAGATGTATGTCTCAGTGTGTATACACCGAGAGATGTATGTCTCAGTGTGTATACACCGAGAGATGTATGTCTCAGTGTATACACCGTGTATGTCTACACCGAGAGATGTATGTCTCAGTGTGTATACACCGAGAGATGTATGTCTCAGTGTGTATACACCGAGAGATGTATGTCTCAGTGTGTATACACCGAGAGATGTATGTCTCAGTGTGTATACACCGAGAGATGTATGTCTCAGTGTGTATACACCGAGAGATGTATGTCTCAGTGTGTATACACCGAGAGATGTATGTCTCAGTGTGTATACACCGAGAGATGTATGTCTGTGTATACACCGAGAGATGTATGTCTCAGTGTGTATACACCGAGAGATGTATGTCTCAGTGTGTATACACCGAGAGATGTATGTCTCAGTGTGTATACACCGAGAGATGTATGTCTCAGTGTGTATACACCGAGAGATGTATGTCTCAGTGTGTATACACCGAGAGATGTATGTCTCAGTGTGTATACACCGAGAGATGTATGTCTCAGTGTGTATACACCGAGAGATGTATGTCTCAGTGTGTATACACCGAGAGATGTATGTCTCAGTGTGTATACACCGAGAGATGTATGTCTCAGTGTGTATACACCGAGAGATGTATGTCTCAGTGTGTATACACCGAGAGATGTATGTCTCAGTGTGTATACACCGAGAGATGTATGTCTCAGTGTGTATACACCGAGAGATGTATGTCTCAGTGTGTATACACCGAGAGATGTATGTCTCAGTGTGTATACACCGAGAGATGTATGTCTCAGTGTGTATACACCGAGAGATGTATGTCTCAGTGTGTATACACCGAGAGATGTATGTCTCAGTGTGTATACACCGAGAGATGTATGTCTCAGTGTGTATACACCGAGAGATGTATGTCTCAGTGTGTATACACCGAGAGATGTATGTCTCAGTGTGTATACACCGAGAGATGTATGTCTCAGTGTGTATACACCGAGAGATGTATGTCTCAGTGTGTATACACCGAGAGATGTATGTCTCAGTGTGTATACACCGAGAGATGTATGTCTCAGTGTGTATACACCGAGAGATGTATGTCTCAGTGTGTATACACTGAGAGTCTCATGTAGTGTGTATACTGTGTATACACCGAGAGATGTATGTCTCAGTGTGTATACACCGAGATGTCTCATGTATGTCTCAGTGTGTATACACCGAGAGATGTATGTCTCAGTGTGTATACACCGAGAGATGTATGTCTCAGTGTGTATACACCGAGATGATGTGTATGAGAGATGTATGTCTCAGTGTGTATACACCGAGAGATGTATGTCTCAGTGTGTATACACCGAGAGATGTATGTCTCAGTGTGTATACACCGAGAGATGTATGTCTCAGTGTGTATACACCGAGAGATGTATGTCTCAGTGTGTATACACCGAGAGATGTATGTCTCAGTGTGTATACACCGAGAGATGTATGTCTCAGTGTGTATACACCGAGAGATGTATGTCTCAGTGTGTATACACCGAGAGATGTATGTCTCAGTGTGTATACACCGAGTCTCAGTGTGTATACACCGAGAGATGTATGTCTCAGTGTGTATACACCGAGAGATGTATGTCTCAGTGTGTATACACCGAGAGATGTATGTCTCAGTGTGTATACAACGAGATGTATGTCTCAGTGTCACCGAGAGATGTATGTCTCAGTGTGTATACACCGAGAGATGTATGTCTCAGTGTGTATACACCGAGAGATGTATGTCTCAGTGTGTATACACCGAGAGATGTATGTCTCAGTGTGTATACACCGAGAGATGTATGTCTCAGTGTGTATACACCGAGAGATGTATGTCTCAGTGTGTATACACCGAGAGATGTATGTCTCAGTGTGTATACACCGAGAGATGTATGTCTCAGTGTGTATACACCGAGAGATGTATGTCTCAGTGTGTATACACCGAGAGATGTATGTCTCAGTGTGTATACACCGAGAGATGTATGTCTCAGTGTGTATACACCGAGAGATGTATGTCTCAGTGTGTATACACCGAGAGATGTATGTCTCAGTGTGTATACACCGAGAGATGTATGTCTCAGTGTGTATACACCGAGAGATGTATGTCTCAGTGTGTATACACCGAGAGATGTATGTCTCAGTGTGTATACACCGAGAGATGTATGTCTCAGTGTGTATACACCGAGAGATGTATGTCTCAGTGTGTATACACCGAGAGATGTATGTCTCAGTGTGTATACACCGAGAGATGTATGTCTCAGTGTGTATACACCGAGAGATGTATGTCTCAGTGTGTATACACCGAGAGATGTATGTCTCAGTGTGTATACACCGAGAGATGTATGTCTGTGTGTATACACCGAGAGATGTATGTCTCAGTGTGTATACACCGAGAGATGTATGTCTGTGTGTATACACCGAGAGATGTATGTCTGTGTGTATACACCGAGAGATGTATGTCTCAGTGTGTATACACCGAGAGATGTATGTCTGTGTGTATACAGTGTGTCTCAGTGTGTATACACCGAGAGATGTATGTCTCAGTGTGTATACACCGAGAGATGTATGTCTCAGTGTGTATACACCGAGAGATGTATGTCTCAGTGTGTATACACCGAGAGATGTATGTCTCAGTGTGTATACACCGAGAGATGTATGTATGTGTATACACCGAGAGATCAGTGTGTATACACCGAGAGATGTATGTCTCAGTGTGTATACACCGAGAGATGTATGTCTCAGTGTGTATACACCGAGAGATGTATGTCTCAGTGTGTATACACCGAGAGATGTATGTCTCAGTGTGTATACACCGAGAGATGTATGTCTCAGTGTGTATACACCGAGAGATGTATGTCTCAGTGTGTATACACCGAGAGATGTATGTCTCAGTGTGTATACACCGAGAGATGTATGTCTCAGTGTGTATACACCGAGAGATGTATGTCTCAGTGTGTATACACCGAGAGATGTATGTCTCAGTGTGTATACACCGAGAGATGTATGTCTCAGTGTGTATACACCGAGAGATGTATGTCTCAGTGTGTATACACCGAGAGATGTATGTCTCAGTGTGTATACACCGAGAGATGTATGTCTGAGTGTGTATACACCGAGAGATGTATGTCTGTGTATACACCGAGAGATGTATGTCTCAGTGTGTATACACCGAGAGATGTATGTCTCAGTGTGTATACACCGAGAGATGTATGTCTCAGTGTGTATACACCGAGAGATGTATGTCTCAGTGTGTATACACCGAGAGATGTATGTCTCAGTGTGTATACACCGAGAGATGTATGTCTCAGTGTGTATACACCGAGAGATGTAGTGTGTATACACCGAGAGATGTATGTCTCAGTGTGTATACACCGAGAGATGTATGTCTCAGTGTGTATACACCGAGAGATGTATGTCTCAGTGTGTATACACCGAGAGATGTATGTCTCAGTGTGTATACACCGAGAGATGTATGTCTCAGTGTGTATACACCGAGAGATGTATGTCTCAGTGTGTATACACCGAGAGATGTATGTCTCAGTGTGTATACACCGAGAGATGTATGTCTCAGTGTGTATACACCGAGAGATGTATGTCTCAGTGTGTATACACCGAGAGATATGTCTGAGTGTGTATACAGAGATCGATGTATGAGTGTGTATACACCGAGAGATGTATGTCTCAGTGTGTATACACCGAGAGATGTATGTCTCAGTGTGTATACACCGAGAGATGTATGTCTCAGTGTGTATACACCGAGAGATGTATGTCTCAGTGTGTATACACCGAGAGATGTATGTCTCAGTGTGTATACACCGAGAGATGTATGTCTCAGTGTGTATACACCGAGAGATGTATGTCTCAGTGTGTATACACCGAGAGATGTATGTCTCAGTGTGTATACACCGAGAGATGTATGTCTCAGTGTGTATACACCGAGAGATGTATGTCTCAGTGTGTATACACCGAGAGATGTGTGTATACACCGAGAGATGTATGTCTCAGTGTGTATACACCGAGAGATGTATGTCTCAGTGTGTATACACCGAGAGATGTATGTCTCAGTGTGTATACACCGAGAGATGTATGTCTCAGTGTGTATACACCGAGAGATGTATGTCTCAGTGTGTATACACCGAGAGATGTATGTCTCAGTGTGTATACACCGAGAGATGTATGTCTCAGTGTGTATACACCGAGAGATCAGTGTGTATACACCGAGAGATGTATGTCTCAGTGTGTATACACCGAGAGATGTATGTCTCAGTGTGTATACACCGAGAGATGTATGTCTCAGTGTGTATACACCGAGAGATGTATGTCTCAGTGTGTATACACCGAGAGATGTATGTCTCAGTGTGTATACACCGAGAGAGTGATGTATGTCTCATGTATGTCTCAGTGTGTATACACCGAGAGAGATGTATGTCTCATGTGTATACACCGAGAGATGTATGTCTCAGTGTGTATACACCGAGAGATGTATGTCTCAGTGTGTATACACCGAGAGATGTATGTCTCAGTGTGTATACACCGAGAGGTGTATGTCTCAGTGTGTATACACCGAGAGATGTATGTCTCAGTGTGTATACACCGAGAGATGTATGTCTCAGTGTGTATACACCGAGAGATGTATGTCTCAGTGTGTATACACCGAGAGATGTATGTCTCAGTGTGTATACACCGAGAGATGTATGTCTCAGTGTGTATACACCGAGAGATGTATGTCTCAGTGTGTATACACCGAGAGATGTATGTCTCAGTGTGTATACACCGAGAGATGTATGTCTCAGTGTGTATACACCGAGAGATGTATGTCTCAGTGTGTATACACCGAGAGATGTATGTCTCAGTGTGTATACACCGAGAGATGTATGTCTCAGTGTGTATACACCGAGAGATGTATGTCTCAGTGTGTATACACCGAGAGATGTATGTCTCAGTGTGTATACACCGAGAGATGTATGTCTCAGTGTGTATACACCGAGAGATGTATGTCTCAGTGTGTATACACCGAGAGATGTATGTCTCAGTGTGTATACACCGAGAGATGTATGTCTCAGTGTGTATACACCGAGAGATGTATGTCTCAGTGTGTATACACCGAGAGATGTATGTCTCAGTGTGTATACACCGAGAGATGTATGTCTCAGTGTGTATACACCGAGAGATGTATGTCTCAGTGTGTATACACCGAGAGATGTATGTCTCAGTGTGTATACACCGAGAGATGTATGTCTCACCGAGAGATGTATGTCTCAGTGTGTATACACCGAGAGATGTATGTCTCAGTGTGTATACACCGAGAGATGTATGTCTCAGTGTGTATACACCGAGAGATGTATGTCTCAGTGTGTATACACCGAGAGATGTATGTCTCAGTGTGTATACACCGAGAGATGTATGTCTCAGTGTGTATACACCGAGAGATGTATGTCTCAGTGTGTATACACCGAGAGATGTATGTCTCAGTGTGTATACACCGAGAGGTGTATGTCTCAGTGTGTATACACCGAGAGATGTATGTCTCAGTGTGTATACACCGAGAGATGTATGTCTCAGTGTGTATACACCGAGAGATGTATGTCTCAGTGTGTATACACCGAGAGATGTATGTCTCAGTGTGTATACACCGAGAGATGTATGTCTCAGTGTGTATACACCGAGAGATGTATGTCTCAGTGTGTATACACCGAGAGATGTATGTCTCAGTGTGTATACACCGAGAGGTGTATGTCTCAGTGTGTATACACCGAGAGGTGTATGCCATATATTATTCATTCTGGAGTATTTACCATATTTATTTGTTTATATTGTTTATTATGTCATATTAGATCAATTGTGATAGATAAATAAATAGTGATAGATAAATAAATT
Source organism: Cherax quadricarinatus (assembly GCF_038502225.1). Lineage (NCBI taxonomy): Eukaryota > Metazoa > Arthropoda > Malacostraca > Decapoda > Parastacidae > Cherax > Cherax quadricarinatus. Next base: position 34,696 of record NW_027195217.1, on the reverse strand, counting down.
GTGATATATAAATAAGCCGTAGAAGCTATAATAGCGTTATATTGAGCCATATTCCCCGGCCACCCAGAGACTGCAATTTTCCAAGACGTCAGCAAAATGGTGTCGGGAGGTTCCTGATTGGCTGGAACTCTACGTATAAGTCCCGCCCACTCTATTATAATATCAAAATAGTGTCGGGAGGTTCCTGATTGGTTGTAAGTCTACGTATAAGTCCCGCCCACTGTATTATAATATCAAAATGGTGTCGGGAGGTTCCTGGTTGGCTGGAACTCTATGTATAAGTCCCACCCACTCTATTATAATATCAAAATGGTGTCGTGAGTTTCCTGATTGGTTGTAAGTCTACGTATAAGTCCCGCCCACTGTATTATAATATCAAAATGGTGCGGGGATGTTCCTGGTTGGCTGGAACTCTACGTATAAGTCCCGCCCACTCTATTATTATATCAAAATGGTGTCGGGAGGTTCCTGATTGGTTGTAAGTCTACGGCCCATATTATAATATCAAAATGGTGCCTCTACGTATAAGTCCCGCCCACTCTATTATTATATCAAAATGGTGTCGGGAGGTTCCTGATTGGTTGTAAGTCTACGGATAAGTCCCGCCCACTGTATTATAATGTCAAAATGGTGTCGGGAGGTTCCTGATTGGTTGTAAGTCTACATATAAGTCCCGCCCACTGTATTTTTATATGAAAATGGTGTCGGGAGGTTCCTGGTTGGCTGGAACTCTACGTATAAGTCCCACCCACTGTATTATTATATGAAAATGGTGTCGGGAGGTTCCTGGTTGGCTGGAACTCTACGTATAAGTCCCGCCCACTGTATTATAATATCAAAATGGTGTCGGGAGGTTCCTGATTGGTTGGAACTCTACATATAAGTCCCGCCCACTCTATTATAATATCAAAATGGTGTCGGGAGGTTCCTGATTGGCTGGAACTCTATGTATAAGTCCCGCCCACTGTATTATAATGCCAAAATGGTGTCGGGAGGTTCCTGGTTGGCTGGAACTCTACGTATAAGTCCCGCCCACTGTATTATAATGCCAAATCGTCAATTATTATCTTAGAAAGAATAATACAATAAATACACGAAAAAAAACGGAAAAACAAAAAAAATTGAGGAGAGGTGAGCAGAGCTGCCGCGGGTGGTGAGGTCACCCTAGGTGTTTTAAATGACCATAATTCCTCGTAGGAATGTCGTAGACCAATGATTCTGATTCTGGTACCATTGTGTTGCCAGAGAGTTAACCTATTCTGGTACCATTGTGTTGCCAGACAGTTAACCTATTCTGGTACCATTGTGTTGCCAGAGTGTTAACCTATTCTGGTACCATTGTGTTGCCAGAGAGTTAACCTATTCTGGTACCATTGTGTTGCCAGAGAGTTAACCTATTCTGGTACCATTGTGTTGCCAGAGAGTTAACCTATTCTGGTACCATTGTGTTGCCAGAGAGTTATCCTATTCTGGTACCATTGTGTTGCCAGAGAGTTAACCTATTCTGGTACCATTGTGTTGCCAGAGAGTTAACCTATTCTGGTACCATTGTGTTGCCAGAGACTTAACCTATTCTGGTACCATTGTGTTGCCAGAGAGTTAACCTATTCTGGTACCATTGTGTTGCCAGAGAGTTAACCTATTCTGGTACCATTGTGTTGCCAGAGAGTTAACCTATTCTGGTACCATTGTGTTGCCAGAGAGTTAACCTATTCTGGTACCATTGTGTTGCCAGAGAGTTAACCTATTCTGGTACCATTGTGTTGCCAGAGAGTTAACCTATTCTGGTACCATTGTGTTGCCAGAGAGTTAACCTATTCTGGTACCATTGTGTTGCCAGAGAGTTAACCTATTCTGGTACCATTGTGTTGCCAGAGAGTTAACCTATTCTGGTACCATTGTGTTGCCAGAGAGTTAACCTATTCTGGTACCATTGTGTTGCCAGAGAGTTAACCTATTCTGGTACCATTGTGTTGCCAGAGAGTTAACCTATTCTGGTACCATTGTGTTGCCAGAGAGTTAACCTATTCTGGTACCATTGTGTTGCCAGAGAGTTAACCTATTCTGGTACCATTGTGTTGCCAGAGAGTTAACCTATTCTGGTACCATTGTGTTGCCAGAGAGTTAACCTATTCTGGTACCATTGTGTTGCCAGAGAGTTAACCTATTCTGGTACCATTGTGTTGCCAGAGAGTTAACCTATTCTGGTACCATTGTGTTGCCAGAGAGTTAACCTATTCTGGTACCATTGTGTTGCCAGAGAGTTAACCTATTCTGGTACCATTGTGTTGCCAGAGAGTTAACCTATTCTGGTACCATTGTGTTGCCAGAGAGTTAACCTATTCTGGTACCATTGTGTTGCCAGAGAGTTAACCTATTCTGGTACCATTGTGTTGCCAGAGAGTTAACCTATTCTGGTACCATTGTGTTGCCAGAGAGTTAACCTATTCTGGTACCATTGTGTTGCCAGAGAGTTAACCTATTCTGGTACCATTGTGTTGCCAGAGAGTTAACCTATTCTGGTACCATTGTGTTGCCAGAGAGTTAACCTATTCTGCCATTGTGTTGCCAGAGAGTTAACCTATTCTGGTACCATTGTGTTGCCAGAGAGTTAACCTATTCTGGTACCATTGTGTTGCCAGAGAGTTAACCTATTCTGGTACCATTGTGTTGCCAGAGAGTTAACCTATTCTGGTACCATTGTGTTGCCAGAGAGTTAACCTATTCTGGTACCATTGTGTTGCCAGAGAGTTAACCTATTCTGGTACCATTGTGTTGCCAGAGAGTTAACCTATTCTGGTACCATTGTGTTGCCAGAGAGTTAACCTATTCTGGTACCATTGTGTTGCCAGAGAGTTAACCTATTCTGGTACCATTGTGTTGCCAGAGAGTTAACTTAACCTATTCTGTTAACCTATTCTGGTACCATTGTGTTGCCAGAGAGTTAACCTATTCTGGTACCATTGTGTTGCCAGAGAGTTAACCTATTCTGGTACCATTGTGTTGCCAGAGAGTTAACCTATTCTGGTACCATTGTGTTGCCAGAGAGTTAACCTATTCTGGTACCATTGTGTTGCCAGAGAGTTAACCTATTCTGGTACCATTGTGTTGCCAGAGAGTTAACCTATTCTGGTACCATTGTGTTGCCAGAGAGTTAACCTATTCTGGTACCATTGTGCTGCCAGAGAGTTAACCTATTCTGGTACCATTGTGTTGCCAGAGAGTTAACCTATTCTGGTACCATTGTGTTGCCAGAGAGTTAACCTATTCTGGTACCATTGTGTTGCCAGAGAGTTAACCTATTCTGGTACCATTGTGTTGCCAGAGAGTTAACCTATTCTGGTACCATTGTGTTGCCAGAGAGTTAACCTATTCTGGTACCATTGTGTTGCCAGAGAGTTAACCTATTCTGGTACCATTGTGTTGCCAGAGAGTTAACCTATTCTGGTACCATTGTGTTGCCAGAGAGTTAACCTATTCTGGTACCATTGTGTTGCCAGAGAGTTAACCTATTCTGGTACCATTGTGTTGCCAGAGAGTTAACCTATTCTGGTACCATTGTGTTGCCAGAGAGTTAACCTATTCTGGTACCATTGTGCTGCCAGAGAGTTAACCTATTCTGGTACCATTGTGTTGCCAGAGAGTTAACCTATTCTGGTACCATTGTGTTGCCAGAGAGTTAACCTATTCTGGTACCATTGTGTTGCCAGAGAGTTAACCTATTCTGGTACCATTGTGTTGCCAGAGAGTTAACCTATTCTGGTACCATTGTGTTGCCAGAGAGTTAACCTATTCTGGTACCATTGTGTTGCCAGAGAGTTAACCTATTCTGGTACCATTGTGTTGCCAGAGAGTTAACCTATTCTGGTACTGGTACCATTGTGTACCATTGTGTTGCCAGAGAGTTAACCTATTCTGGTACCATTGTGTTTGCCAGAGAGTTAACCAGAGAGTTAACCTATTCTGGTACCATTGTGTTGCCAGAGAGTTAACCTATTCTGGTACCATTGTGTTGCCAGAGAGTTAACCTATTCTGGTACCATTGTGTTGCCAGAGAGTTAACCTATTCTGGTACCATTGTGTTGCCAGAGAGTTAACCTATTCTGGTACCATTGTGTTGCCAGAGAGTTAACCTAGTTTTATATAAGATTAACTCAGTTTGTGAATTTTTCGACAAAATTTTCGTTCGCGCTGAGTGAGTGCTAATTAACATATTCTTGGTGTTACAGCCTGTCATTACCATATTCTTGGTGTTACAGCCGGTCATTACCATATTCTTGGTGTTACAGCTGGTCATTACCATATTCTTGGTGTTACAGCTGGTCATTACCATATTCTTGGCGTTACAGCTGGTCATTACCATATTCTTGGTGTTACAGCCGGTCATTACCATATTCTTGGTGTTACAACTGGTCATTACCATATTCTTGGTGTTACAGCTGGTCATTACCATATTCTTGGCATTACAGCTGGTCATTAACATATTCTTGGTGTTACAGCCGGTCATTACCATATTCTTGGTGTTACAGCTGGTCATTACCATATTCTTGGTGTTACAGCCGGTCATTACCATATTCTTGGTGTTACAGCCGGTCATTACCATATTCTTGGTGTTACAGCTGGTCATTACCATATTCTTGGCGTTACAGCTGGTCATTACCATATTCTTGGTGTTACAGCCGGTCATTACCATATTCTTGGTGTTACAGCTGGTCATTACCATATTCTTGGTGTTACAGCTGGTCATTACCATATTCTTGGCGTTACAGCTGGTCATTACCATATTCTTGGTGTTACAGCCGGTCATTACCATATTCTTGGTGTTACAACTGGTCATTACCATATTCTTGGTGTTACAGCTGGTCATTACCATATTCTTGGCATTACACCTGGTCATTAACATATTCTTGGTGTTACAGCCGGTCATTACCATATTCTTGGTGTTACAGCTGGTCATTACCATATTCTTGGTGTTACAGCCGGTCATTACCATATTCTTGGTGTTACAGCCGGTCATTACCATATTCTTGGTGTTACAGCTGGTCATTACCATATTCTTGGCGTTACAGCCGGTCATTACCATATTCTTGGTGTTACAGCCGGTCATTACCATATTCTTGGTGTTACAGCCGGTCATTACCATATTCTTGGTGTTACAGCTGGCCATTACCATATTCTTGGCGTTACAGCTGGTCATTACCATATTCTTGGTGTTACAGCCGGTCATTACCATATTCTTGGTGTTACAGCCGGTCATTACCATATTCTTGGTGTTACAGCTGGTCATTACCATATTCTTGGCGTTACAGCCGGTCATTACCATATTCTTGGCGTTACAGCCGGTCATTACCATATTCTTGGCGTTACAGCCGGTCATTACCATATTCTTGGCGTTACAGCCGGTCATTACCATATTCTTGGCGTTACAGCTGGTCATTACCATATTCTTGGTGTTACAGCCGGTCATTACCATATTCTTGGCATTACAGCTGGTCATTACCATATTCTTGGCGTTACAGCTGGTCATTACCATATTCTTGGCGTTACAGCTGGTCATTACCATATTCTTGGTGTTACAGCGTTACAGGTCATTACCATATTCTTGGCGTTACAGCCGGTCATTACCATATTCTTGGCGTTACATCATTACCATATTCTTGGTCATTACCATATTCTTGGCGTTACAGCTGGTCATTACCATATTCTTGGCACAGCTTCATTACCATATTCTTGGCGTTACAGCTGGTCATTACCATATTCTTGGTGTTACAGCTGGTCATTACCATATTCTTGGCGTTACAGCTGGTCATTACCATATTCTTGGCGTTACAGCTGGTCATTACCATATTCTTGGCGTTACAGCTGGTCATTACCATATTCTTGGCGTTACAGCTGGTCATTACCATATTCTTGGCGTTACAGCTGGTCATTACCATAGTCTTGGCGTTACAACTGGTCATTACCATATTCTTGGCGTTACAGCCGGTCATTACCATATTCTTGGCGTTACAGCCGGTCATTACCATATTCTTGGCGTTACAGCTGGTCATTACCATATTCTTGGCGTTACAGCTGGTCATTACCATATTCTTGGCGTTACAGCTGGTCATTACCATATTCTTGGCGTTACAGCTGGTCATTACCATAGTCTTGGCGTTACAACTGGTCATTACCATATTCTTGGCGTTACAGCCGGTCATTACCATATTCTTGGCGTTACAGCCGGTCATTACCATATTCTTGGCGTTACAGCTGGTCATTACCATATTCTTGGCGTTACAGCTGGTCATTACCATATTCTTGGCGTTACAACTGGTCATTTACCATAGTCTTCGTGTTACATTTTGTCATTACCATATTCTTGGCATTACAGATGGTCATTACCATATTCTTGGCGTTACAGCTGGTTAATATCATATTCTTGGTGTTACAGCTGGTCATTATCATATTCTTGGCATCACAGCTGGCTATCAGCAGATGAGTCACAACTGGCTGTTGCCATATTCTTGGCGCCACAGCTGGCTATTACCATATTCTTGGTGTAACAGCTGGGGAGAAGGGCTACCCTATGCTTGGTTTCACAGCTGTGGGTCATCTTAGTCTTGGTGACACTACCACTGGTTGCCACGTGATCAGTGTAGGTGCGTTTGTACAAGTGTCGCATGTGCTAAGATGGTGATGGGAGGGCACATGTGGTACTGGTGGGTCAGTGGGGTGGGGATGCAAGTGGGTCAGTGGAATAGTAGATGAGTTGGAGTTAGTCTCCAGGTGGGTAGGTGGGATATAGGAGGGCAGATGAACAGTTGGTAGGTATGCCAGCTGCTTAATGGGGGGGGAGGGCGGAATTAGGTTGGGCGAAAAATGAAACTGGCCATTTGGGATATTATTTTCATTAGCATTAGGTACACAAATATCCTTTACCCAATACCTGAATACTCCAGCAGGTACTGGAATTATCTAACACATTACCCCCTTGGATGCGACCCAGTACAAACTATTAACACACAAGGTCCTGTTTATATTGCTAAGTGGGAAGGGGCAGCAGGATTTTAAGGAAACTGCCCCATATGTTTCTCGGTACCAAGGACTCGAACTCTGGGCCTTGGGATTGAGAGTCAAATGCTCTCACAAGTGAGCTACACGGCACCCCGGGGGTTGGGGTAGGAGTTATGGCATTAGGTGGAGGATTGAGGAGAAAGGTGGGGAGCGGGTACTTTATGCAGGAGTGGGTGAAAGGGTTAGTAGTGAATACAATGAGGGCATAGTGGGGGCAGCATTGGAGAACTGGTAGTTAAGACTGAGGAAAAAAGGAGGGACGTTGAGGGTAGGGTCTTGAGGGAGGGAGGGGGTGGGGTTTGAGAGGCAGGGTGGGGATGAAACTGGTGGGTACTAACAATGGGACAACTTTCATCTTGCATTCCAGAGTCATACCTAAATCGCTGTGTCAACCCTGGGAAGCTGGGTCATGGGCACAAAGCAGTAATGTTCAATACGCTGTTCAGTGAAGATACATCAGGTCAAGTGTCTGTGAAGTGCCTTTGAAAACTGGTAACTAAGTGTTTCCCTTGAGGACAGTAAATTAGGCAAAGAGGTCTGTTGGAGGTGATGGTGATAGTGGTCGTCGTAATCGTTGTAACACCATATAAAAAATTGTATATATCAACAGTGTCTTTGGGTAGTCAGTGAAAAATAACATAATGTTCAAAGCTAATAAATTTAGTTCGTTTAGACGTCGGAAAACTTAAGATTAGAGTGAGAGCATAAAATACAGTACACAGGTGCACCATCCCAAGGAACGATTTTTTTTGAAATGGCAAAGAATATTCCATAAGGAAAAAGCACGAGTCGCATGGATACTTTTACTGAGACGTTTCTGCTCTAATAAAAGGAAGTGTTGTTCCAACAGAACTTCTGCAACGTGACTTGTATTTTCAGTTTTGCCGGCAGTACGCAATTTGGATCCATTAATAATGTCGCGTTACCTGTTTAAGAAATAAAACCTGGCATATACAGCAGTGTGCTGCTGCATTTGTATATTGGAAACAAAAGTTGCTTCCCTTTTATATAACATGACACAGGATGGGGTTCATGATACAAGGTGCTGCAGTTTGTCAGCCTGAGGGTATTGTCGAGTATTACGTTAAGGATTCGTCAGCTACAGCTGACAGAATCAGAAGGAACAGATGAAGGATGGAAACAAAAGTTGTATTTATCTTGTGACAGTGACAACAATACCGATTTCGATGATTACAAATTAGTGCTGAAATATAATAATTATCTAGAACGAATAAGGCAAACTCTTATAACATTTATTTTATTGCGAATTTATATAATTTACTAATTAGCATAGGCAAATTTCCGGTTTTGAATAAAAAAACTTCTGTGGTCGTTGTGGAGTTGGTGAAAGTGGCGGTTGTGGTGGTGGGGGGGGAATGGGGTGGTGGTGGGGGGGAAGGGGGCGGTGGTGGTGGGGGGGAAGGGGGTGGTGGTGGTGGTCATTACTTTGACCTCCCTACTGTTATATGATTATGAAAAAGATCATTATTATTATTATTACAAGGATTATGATGGATTAACTGAGAGGAATGTGGCTGGTATAACATTACTTGGAGGTGTTGACTGACCTGAGTTTCTTGTCTCGCTTATACTCCAGAATTTATTCACTCTCTTTTTGCCATTTCATTAAGTTTTTACAATAGTTGGGTTGCAAAGCTATTTTCAAGCCTTCCTAAGGCTAGTTTGTACACGGTCCATACATTTCTCCACTACGTTAAACTTCCCGTAATAAAGACTTATCTGTGCAATTGTAAATTGTGACAACATAAAAAGTGAACTAGCACAGGCGCAGTCGTATAACACTCAAATGTATGAGTGAGGAGTCATTGATAGTTGTGTGAAACGTGATCTGTGGGAACCGTGGAGCCTATCACAATCCGGTGGATCCAAGAAGAGTTCTGGGTTTCAACTTGGTAAACGTCCGCTCTGTTTTCTGGTGTGGCGCGCCTTCCAAATGCTGACAGTCATCTTCATTTATTACTTACCGATTTTTTGTAATGGCTTGAAAACGCCTACCAATCACCCCTGCCATTTCGGTGTCAAACGGAAGCCGTTTAAACGTTATGCACTCTAGCAGGATGGCTAGTCTTGTTGTTGTTGAATATAAAAAATAATTCCATTCAGCATTCACTTTGTGTATATTTCTTATAGAATATTTCTTCTTTACGAAAATTAGCTTTGGTTGCATTGTCATATTCAAACTGTCGCTCCACGTCTTTCTAGGTCTGTTATACTACTGCGTTTCATCATTCTTCTCGTTCTTCGTGCTCCCGCGCCTCCTTGAACTTTAAATTTGCTTAGTTTGTTGGCCCAGATATTGTCTATATTTATCTTCCTTTGACTCTTGCCCTAGAATGAGCCTTGTTGACTGGAGAAACTGTCTCAGAAATTTCGTGGGACATTTTGGTTACCATTTGGTAAAATGGTGTAAAAAGAAAAGTCGTGGTACTTTATGGAGACAGTTTGGAAAAATGGCCCTAGAAATGTGGGAGTGTTTGGACACCGTTTGGATAAATGGTCTCAGAAATGTGGCGTGCAGACATATGTACTTGTAGTGCATGTTTTCGTGCATGGTGTGCGTAAGTACGTACGTGGTGGAGGTGCGTTAGTATCTTATTGCACATGATTGTAAATTTGTACCACTCAAGCCTGCCCATGTTCACATGTACGAGTATTCTGCTTTGAAGGTATGCATCTGCCTTAGAAGGCGGCGATAAGAGGTCGTTCCTGACTGTGGTAGGTAGTTCCTGGCGGCGATAGGTCGTTGCTGATGGTGGTAGGTAGTTCTTGGCGGCGATAGGTCGTTTCTGATGCCGGTAGGTAGTTCCTGGCGGCGATAAGAGGTTCTTGGCGGCGATAAGAGGTTCCTGGCTGCGATAAAGAGGTCGTCTTTGGAGGCGATAAAGAGGTCGTTCCTGGGGGCGAGCACAGATCCCACCTCGATAAGTGATGGAGGCAACGATTACGGAGGTGGTATATAAGAGAGTTTACAACTCTGGTAATGGGTTGTGATGGCCATAGTCATGGCTACACCTGCCTCTCATTAGTGTTGATTAGCACGTTGTGCAGGTAATTGGTGGGTATTGGTAAATGTGGCAGATGCTGGTGATAGTGGTGTGGGATGTTACTTATGCTGGGGGTGGGGGGTTGTAGTGGTGGGGTTGGTTGCTGACACTGGCGGTGGTGGTAGTGGAGATGGTTGCTGATGCAGAGGGTGGTGGCAGTGTGGTCGGTTGCTTATGTAGAGATTGTTGGTTGTGATGGTAGTGGGGAACGTTACTGATGTATTAGGTGATGGGGTTGGTTGCTGATGCTAAGGGTGGTAGTGGGGAATAGTTGATGTACATGGTGGTAATAATTGTGGTGGGGATGGATGTTATTGGAGAGAGTGATGGTAGTGGTGGTTGCGGTTGCTGATGCTGGCGGTGGTAGTCATGCAGATAGTATTCGTGGTAGTGGTTGGCTATGCATATAGTGTTGATGGGGGTTGGTTGCTGATGCTGGCGGTGGTAGTCATGCAGATAGTATTCGTGGTAGTGGTTGGCTATGCATATAGTGTTGATGGGGGTTGGTTGCTGATGCTGGCGGTGGTAGTCATGCAGATAGTATTCGTGGTAGTGGTTGGCTATGCATATAGTGTTGATGGGGGTTGGTTGCTGATGCTGGCGGTGGTAGTCATGCAGATAGTATTCGTGGTAGTGGTTGGCTATGCATATAGTGTTGATGGGGGTTGGTTGCTGATGCTGGCGGTGGTAGTCATGCAGATAGTATTCGTGGTAGTGGTTGGCTATGCATATAGTGTTGATGGGGGTTGGTTGCTGATGCTGGCAGTGGTAGTCATGCAGATAGTATTCGTGGTAGTGGTTGGCTATGCATATAGTGTTGATGGGGGTTGGTTGCTGATGCTGGCGGTGGTAGTCATGCAGATAGTATTCGTGGTAGTGGTTGGCTATGCATATAGTGTTGATGGGGGTTGGTTGCTGATGCTGGCGGTGGTAGTCATGCAGATAGTATTCGTGGTAGTGGTTGGCTATGCATATAGTGTTGATGGGGGTTGGTTGCTGATGCTGGCGGTGGTAGTCATGCAGATAGTATTCGTGGTAGTGGTTGGCTATGCATATAGTGTTGATGGGGGTTGGTTGATGCAAGTGGTGGTATTGCATACTAAACCATTGCTCTCGTACAGTCTTTGTTGATAATCTGCAGTTAAGTTTTATTTGGGATAACCCACAAATAGTTTTGCTAGCTCAAGTTTCAAGTTTTATAATGGTTTTTAATGCACTTAATGTTATGGACATAGAGCACATGATGTCGACATAAGTATAACCCATCAAACAGTGATAATAACACTTCATGTTACTTGGTCCTTTTAGGCTGGAGTACTGCTGTACCCTAACAGCTCTGTTCAAAGCAGGCGAAATTGAATATTCAGAAAACCTTCTTTGCTCACATAAATTCAGTCAAACACCTAAATTATTTGGATTATTTGAAAGTCCCTCGCACGATGTGTAGTGTGAAATGGTACAGCAGTCCTTATTTCATCTTTCTCACCCATAACCAGCTTTCACCCCTCTGTAAAAATGACGACCTTATCCCATTTAGGATAGCCTCAGTGCGCGCGATTGACAGGTTCCGGGCTTCAGTTGCAGAATTACTCACTAAATTCGCTTGGCAGGTTCCGGGCTTCAGTTGCAGAATTACTCACTAAATTCGCTTGGCAGGTTCCGGGCTTCAGTTGCAGAATTACTCACTAAATTCGCTTGGCAGGTTCCGGGCTTCAGTTGCAGAATTACTCACTAAATTCGCTTGGCAGGTTCCGGGCTTCAGTTGCAGAATTACTCACTAAATTCGCTTGGCAGGTTCCGGGCTTCAGTTGCAGAATTACTCACTAAATTCGCTTGGCAGGTTCCGGGCTTCAGTTGCAGAATTACTCACTAAATTCGCTTGGCAGGTTCCGGGCTTCAGTTGCAGAATTACTCACTAAATTCGCTTGGCAGGTTCCGGGCTTCAGTTGCAGAATTACTCACTAAATTCGCTTGGCAGGTTCCGGGCTTCAGTTGCAGAATTACTCACTAAATTCGCTTGGCAGGTTCCGGGCTTCAGTTGCAGAATTACTCACTAAATTCGCTTGGCAGGTTCCGGGCTTCAGTTGCAGAATTACTCACTAAATTCGCTTGGCAGGTTCCGGGCTTCAGTTGCAGAATTACTCACTAAATTCGCTTGGCAGGTTCCGGGCTTCAGTTGCAGAATTACTCACTAAATTCGCTTGGCAGGTTCCGGGCTTCAGTTGCAGAATTACTCACTAAATTCGCTTGGCAGGTTCCGGGCTTCAGTTGCAGAATTACTCACTAAATTCGCTTGGCAGGTTCCGGGCTTCAGTTGCAGAATTACTCACTAAATTCGCTTGGCAGGTTCCGGGCTTCAGTTGCAGAATTACTCACTAAATTCGCTTGGCAGGTTCCGGGCTTCAGTTGCAGAATTACTCACTAAATTCGCTTGGCAGGTTCCGGGCTTCAGTTGCAGAATTACTCACTAAATTCGCTTGGCAGGTTCCGGGCTTCAGTTGCAGAATTACTCACTAAATTCGCTTGGCAGGTTCCGGGCTTCAGTTGCAGAATTACTCACTAAATTCGCTTGGCAGGTTCCGGGCTTCAGTTGCAGAATTACTCACTAAATTCGCTTGGCAGGTTCCGGGCTTCAGTTGCAGAATTACTCACTAAATTCGCTTGGCAGGTTCCGGGCTTCAGTTGCAGAATTACTCACTAAATTCGCTTGGCAGGTTCCGGGCTTCAGTTGCAGAATTACTCACTAAATTCGCTTGGCAGGTTCCGGGCTTCAGTTGCAGAATTACTCACTAAATTCGCTTGGCAGGTTCCGGGCTTCAGTTGCAGAATTACTCACTAAATTCGCTTGGCAGGTTCCGGGCTTCAGTTGCAGAATTACTCACTAAATTCGCTTGGCAGGTTCCGGGCTTCAGTTGCAGAATTACTCACTAAATTCGCTTGGCAGGTTCCGGGCTTCAGTTGCAGAATTACTCACTGAATTCGCTTGGCAGGTTCCGGGCTTCAGTTGCAGAATTACTCACTAAATTCGCTTGGCAGGTTCCGGGCTTCAGTTGCAGAATTACTCACTAAATTCGCTTGGCAGGTTCCGGGCTTCAGTTGCAGAATTACTCACTAAATTCGCTTGGCAGGTTCCGGGCTTCAGTTGCAGAATTACTCACTAAATTCGCTTGGCAGGTTCCGGGCTTCAGTTGCAGAATTACTCACTAAATTCGCTTGGCAGGTTCCGGGCTTCAGTTGCAGAATTACTCACTAAATTCGCTTGGCAGGTTCCGGGCTTCAGTTGCAGAATTACTCACTAAATTCGCTTGGCAGGTTCCGGGCTTCAGTTGCAGAATTACTCACTAAATTCGCTTGGCAGGTTCCGGGCTTCAGTTGCAGAATTACTCACTAAATTCGCTTGGCAGGTTCCGGGCTTCAGTTGCAGAATTACTCACTAAATTCGCTTGGCAGGTTCCGGGCTTCAGTTGCAGAATTACTCACTAAATTCGCTTGGCAGGTTCCGGGCTTCAGTTGCAGAATTACTCACTAAATTCGCTTGGCAGGTTCCGGGCTTCAGTTGCAGAATTACTCACTAAATTCGCTTGGCAGGTTCCGGGCTTCAGTTGCAGAATTACTCACTAAATTCGCTTGGCAGGTTCCGGGCTTCAGTTGCAGAATTACTCACTAAATTCGCTTGGAAACAACATTTTCTTTTATCTGATAGAGTGCCAAGCCATCGGCGGGGCTGGAGAATCTGCGTCTGGCGGATCACGAATGTGATGGTAAATTTGGCGTCTGGGAGGCGTGATAATCCCCCTCACGGCCAATTGAAGCTGATTGGAAAACATTTTACAAACTGAAGCTGTTAGGTAAGACACATATGCAACAGTTAGGTATCTTTATTATGAAACGTTTCGCCTACACAGTAGGCTTCTTCAGTCAAGTACAGAAAAGTTGATAGAAGCAGAAGATACTTGAAGACGATGTAATCAGTCCATCACCCTTAAAGTTTTGAAATAAAGATACCTAACTGTTGCATATGTGTCTTACCTAACAACCTGTCGGTATTTTATACCATTTTAATGTTCAAACTGAATTTGGTTTAACGAGACCTGAACTAGAGGAGTGGAGGGTAGCAGGCAATATCAGAAGAGGGAGAGAGTTTACTGTGGCTTTTGTTGGGGGTCTAAAATACTTTATGTTCTGAAGTTGTATTTATCAGTCTGGTGTTGCTGCTACTGTTGTACCCATCATCCTGGAGTTGCTGCTACTGTTGTACCCATTATCCTGGTGTTGCTGCTACTGTTGTACCCATCATCCTGGTGTTGCTGATACTGTTGTACCCATCATCCTGGTGTTGCTGCTACTGTTGTACCCATCATCCTGGTGTTGCTGCTACTGTTGTACCCATCATCCTGGTGTTGCTGATACTGTTGTACCCATCATCCTGGTGTTGCTGCTACTGTTGTACCCATCATCCTGGTGTTGCTGCTACTGTTGTACCCATCATCCTGGTGTTGCTGATACTGTTGTACCCATCATCCTGGTGTTGCTGCTACTGTTGTACCCATCATCCTGGTGTTGCTGCTACTGTTGTACCCATCATCCTGGTGTTGCTGCTACTGTTGTACCCATCATCCTGGTGTTGCTGCTACTGTTGTACCCATCATCCTGGTGTTGCTGCTACTGTTGTACCCATGCTGACCCATACTGTTGTACCCATCATCCTGGTGTTGCTGCTACTGTTGTACCCATCATCCTGGTGTTGCTGCTACTGTTGTGCTACTGTTGTACCCATCATCCTGGTGTTGCTGCTACTGTTGTACCCATCATCCTGGTGTTGCTACTACTGTTGTACCCATCAACCTGGTGTTGCTACTACTGTTGTACCCATCCTGGTGTTGCTGCTACTGTTGTACCCATCATCCTGGTGTTGCTGATACTGTTGTACCCATCATCCTGGTGTTGCTGCTACTGTTGTACCCATCATCCTGGTGTTGCTGCTACTGTTGTACCCATCATCCTGGTGTTGCTGCTACTGTTGTACCCATCATCCTGGTGTTGCTGCTACTGTTGTACCCATCATCCTGGTGTTGCTGCTACTGTTGTACCCATCATCCTGGTGTTGCTGCTACTGTTGTACCCATCATCCTGGTGTTGCTGCTACTGTTGTACCCATCATCCTGGTGTTGCTGCTACTGTTGTACCCATCATCCTGGTGTTGCTGATACTGTTGTACCCATCATCCTGGTGTTGCTGCTACTGTTGTACCCATCATCCTGGTGTTGCTGCTACTGTTGTACCCATCATCCTGGTGTTGCTGATACTGTTGTACCCATCATCCTGGTGTTGCTGCTACTGTTGTACCCATCATCCTGGTGTTGCTGCTACTGTTGTACCCATCATCCTGGTGTTGCTGCTACTGTTGTACCCATCATCCTGGTGTTGCTGCTACTGTTGTACCCATCATCCTGGTGTTGCTGCTACTGTTGTACCCATCATCCTGGTGTTGCTGCTACTGTTGTACCCATCATCCTGGTGTTGCTGCTACTGTTGTACCCATCATCCTGGTGTTGCTGCTACTGTTGTACCCATCATCCTCATCCTGGTGTTGCTGCTGTTGTACTGGTGTTGTGTGTTGCTGCTACTGTTGTACCCATCATCCTGGTGTTGCTGCTACTGTTGTACCCATCATCCTGGTGTTGCTGCTACTGTTGTACCCATCATCCTGGTGTTGCTGCTACTGTTGTACCCATCATCCTGGTGTTGCTGCTACTGTTGTACCCATCACCTGGTGTTGCTGATACCCCATCATCCTGGTGTTGCTGCTACTGTTGTACCCATCATCCTGGTGTTGCTGCTACTGTTGTACCCATCATCCTGGTGTTGCTGCTACTGTTGTACCCATCATCCTGGTGTTGCTGCTACTGTTGTACCCATCATCCTGGTGTTGCTGCTACTGTTGTACCCATCATCCTGGTGTTGCTGCTACTGTTGTACCCATCATCCTGGTGTTGCTGCTACTGTTGTACCCATCATCCTGGTGTTGCTGCTACTGTTGTACCCATCATCCTGGTGTTGCTGCTACTGTTGTACCCATCATCCTGGTGTTGCTGCTACTGTTGTACCCATCATCCTGGTGTTGCTGCTACTGTTGTACCCATCATCCTGGTGTTGCTGCTACTGTTGTACCCATCATCCTGGTGTTGCTGCTACTGTTGTACCCATCATTCCTGGTGTTGCTGCTACTGTTGTACCCATCATTCTGGTGTTGCTGATACTGTTGTACCCATCATCCTGTTGTACCCCATCATCCTGGTGTTGCTGCTACTGTTGTACCCATCATCCTGGTGTTGCTGCTACTGTTGTACCCATCTGCTACTGTTGTACCCATCATCCTGGTGTTGCTGCTACTGTTGTACTGCTGCTACTGTTGTACCCATCATCCTGGTGTTGCTGCTACTGTTGTACCCATCATTCTGCTACTGTTGTACCCATCATGCTGGTGTTGCTGCTACTGTTGTACCCATCATCCTGGTGTTGCTGCTACTGTTGTACCCATCATCCTGGTGTTGCTGCTACTGTTGTACCCATCATCCTGGTGTTGCTGCTACTGTTGTACCCATCATCCTGGTGTTGCTGCTACTGTTGTACCCATCATTCTGGTGTTGCTGCTACTGTTGTACCCATCATCCTGGTGTTGCTGCTACTGTTGTACCCATCATCCTGGTGTTGCTGCTACTGTTGTACCCATCATCCTGGTGTTGCTGCTACTGTTGTACCCATCATCTGGTGTTGCTGCTACTGTTGTACCCATCATCCTGGTGTTGCTGCTACTGTTGTACCCATCATTCTGGTGTTGCTGCTACTGTTGTACCCATCATTCTGGTGTTGCTGCTACTGTTGTACCCATCATCCTGGTGTTGCTGCTACTGTTGTACCCATCATCCTGGTGTTGCTGCTACTGTTGTACCCATCATCCTGGTGTTGCTGCTACTGTTGTACCCATCATCCTGGTGTTGCTGCTACTGTTGTACCCATCATCCTGGTGTTGCTGCTACTGTTGTACCCATCATCCTGGTGTTGCTGCTACTGTTGTACCCATCATCCTGGTGTTGCTGCTACTGTTGTACCCATCATTCTGGTGTTGCTGCTACTGTTGTACCCATCATTCTGGTGTTGCTGCTACTGTTGTACCCATCATTCTGGTGTTGCTGCTACTGTTGTACCCATCATCCTGGTGTTGCTGCTACTGTTGTACCCATCATCCTGGTGTTGCTGCTACTGTTGTACCCATCATCCTGGTGTTGCTGCTACTGTTGTACCCATCATCCTGGTGTTGCTGCTACTGTTGTACCCATCATCCTGGTGTTGCTGCTACTGTTGTACCCATCATCCTGGTGTTGCTGCTACTGTTGTACCCATCATCCTGGTGTTGCTGCTACTGTTGTACCCATCATCCTGGTGTTGCTGCTATCCTCCCTGTGTTTTATTTCTGCTGTTGTTGCTATGTCCTCCCTGTGTTTTATTCCTGCTGTTGTTGCTATGTCCTCCCTGTGTTTTATTCCTGCTGTTGTTGCTATGTCCTCCCTGTGTTTTATTCCTGCTGTTGTTGCTATGTCCTCCCTGTGTTTTATTCCTGCTGTTGTTGCTATGTCCTCCCTGTGTTTTATTCCTGCTGTTGTTGCTATGTCCTCCCTGCGTTTTATTCCTGCTGTTGTTGCTATGTCCTCCCTGCGTTTTATTCCTGCTGTTGTTGCTATGTCCTCCCTGTGTTTTATTCCTGCTGTTGTTGCTATGTCCTTCCTGTGTTTTATTTCTGCTGTTGTTGCTATGTCCTTCCTGTGTTTTATTCCTGCTGTTGTTGCTATGTCCTCCCTGTGTTTTATTCCTGCTGTTGTTGCTATGTCCTCCCTGTGTTTTATTTCTGCTGTTGTTGCTATATCCTCCCTGTGTTTTATTTCTGCTGTTGTTGCTATGTCCTCCCTGTGTTTTATTCCTGCTGTTGTTGCTATGTCCTCCCTGTGTTTTATTCCTGCTGTTGTTGCTATGTCCTCCCTGTGTTTTATTCCTGCTGTTGTTGCTATGTCCTCCCTGTGTTTTATTCCTGCTGTTGTTGCTATGTCCTCCCTGTGTTTTATTCCTGCTGTTGTTGCTATGTCCTCCCTGCGTTTTATTCCTGCTGTTGTTGCTATGTCCTCCCTGCGTTTTATTCCTGCTGTTGTTGCTATGTCCTCCCTGTGTTTTATTCCTGCTGTTGTTGCTATGTCCTTCCTGTGTTTTATTTCTGCTGTTGTTGCTATGTCCTTCCTGTGTTTTATTCCTGCTGTTGTTGCTATGTCCTCCCTGTGTTTTATTCCTGCTGTTGTTGCTATGTCCTCCCTGTGTTTTATTCCTGCTGTTGTTGCTATGTCCTCCCTGTGTTTTATTCCTGCTGTTGTTGCTATGTCCTCCCTGTGTTTTATTTCTGCTGTTGTTGCTATATCCTCCCTGTGTTTTATTTCTGCTGTTGTTGCTATGTCCTCCCTGTGTTTTATTTCTGCTGTTGTTGCTATGTCCTCCCTGTGTTTTATTTCTGCTGTTGTTGCTATGTCCTCCCTGTGTTTTATTTCTGCTGTTGTTGCTATGTCCTCCCTGTGTTTTATTTCTGCTGTTGTTGCTATGTCCTCCCTGTGTTTTATTTCTGCTGTTGTTGCTATGTCCTCCCTGTGTTTTATTTCTGCTGTTGTTGCTATGTCCTCCCTGCGTTTTATTCCTGCTGTTGTTGCTATGTCCTCCCTGTGTTTTATTCCTGCTGTTGTTGCTATGTCCTTCCTGTGTTTTATTTCTGCTGTTGTTGCTATGTCCTTCCTGTGTTTTATTCCTGCTGTTGTTGCTATGTCCTCCCTGTGTTTTATTCATGCTGTTGTTGCTATGTCCTCCCTGTGTTTTATTTCTGCTGTTGTTGCTATCCTCCCTGTGTTTTATTTCTGCTGTTGTTGCTATGTCCTCCCTGTGTTTTATTCCTGCTGTTGTTGCTATGTCCTCCCTGTGTTTTATTCCTGCTGTTGTTGCTATGTCCTCCCTGTGTTTTATTCCTGCTGTTGTTGCTATGTCCTCCCTGTGTTTTATTCCTGCTGTTGTTGCTATGTCCTCCCTGTGTTTTATTCCTGCTGTTGTTGCTATGTCCTCCCTGCGTTTTATTCCTGCTGTTGTTGCTATGTCCTCCCTGCGTTTTATTCCTGCTGTTGTTGCTATGTCCTCCCTGTGTTTTATTCCTGCTGTTGTTGCTATGTCCTTCCTGTGTTTTATTTCTGCTGTTGTTGCTATGTCCTTCCTGTGTTTTATTCCTGCTGTTGTTGCTATGTCCTCCCTGTGTTTTATTCCTGCTGTTGTTGCTATGTCCTCCCTGTGTTTTATTCCTGCTGTTGTTGCTATGTCCTCCCTGTGTTTTATTCCTGCTGTTGTTGCTATGTCCTCCCTGTGTTTTATTTCTGCTGTTGTTGCTATATCCTCCCTGTGTTTTATTTCTGCTGTTGTTGCTATGTCCTCCCTGTGTTTTATTTCTGCTGTTGTTGCTATGTCCTCCCTGTGTTTTATTTCTGCTGTTGTTGCTATGTCCTCCCTGTGTTTTATTTCTGCTGTTGTTGCTATGTCCTCCCTGTGTTTTATTTCTGCTGTTGTTGCTATGTCCTCCCTGTGTTTTATTTCTGCTGTTGTTGCTATGTCCTCCCTGTGTTTTATTTCTGCTGTTGTTGCTATGTCCTCCCTGTGTTTTATTCCTGCTGTTGTTGCTATGTCCTCCCTGTGTTTTATTTCTGCTGTTGTTGCTATGTCCTCCCTGTGTTTTATTTCTGCTGTTGTTGCTATGTCCTCCCTGTGTTTTATTTCTGCTGTTGTTGCTATGTCCTCCCTGTGTTTTATTCCTGCTGTTGTTGCTATGTCCTCCCTGTGTTTTATTCCTGCTGTTGTTGCTATGTCCTCCCTGTGTTTTATTTCTGCTGTTGTTGCTATGTCCTCCCTGTGTTTTATTCCTGCTGTTGTTGCTATGTCCTCCCTGTGTTTTATTCCTGCTGTTGTTGCTATGTCCTCCCTGTGTTTTATTTCTGCTGTTGTTGCTATGTCCTCCCTGTGTTTTATTCCTGCTGTTGTTGCTATGTCCTCCCTGTGTTTTATTCCTGCTGTTGTTGCTATGTCCTCCCCTGTGTTTTATTCCTGCTGTTGTTGCTATGTCCTCCCTGTGTTTTATTCCTGCTGTTGTTGCTATGTCCTCCCTGTGTTTTATTCCTGCTGTTGTTGCTATGTCCTCCCTGTGTTTTATTCCTGCTGTTGTTGCTATGTCCTCCCTGGGTGTTATTGCTGCTGTTGTTGCTATGTCCTCCCTGTGTTTTATTTCTGCTGTTGTTGCTATGTCCTCCCTGTGTTTTATTCCTGCTGTTGTTGCTATGTCCTCCCTGTGTTTTATTCCTGCTGTTGTTGCTATGTCCTCCCTGTGTTTTATTCCTGCTGTTGTTGCTATGTCCTCCCTGTGTTTTATTCCTGCTGTTGTTGCTATGTCCTCCCTGCGGTTTATTTCTGCTGTTGTTTTTATGTCATTCCTACGTTTTACTTCTGTTGCTTGCATGTTCCTCCTACGTTTTATTCCTGCTGTTCTTTCCATGTTCATCCTACGTTTTATCCTGCTTTTTCCATGTTCATCCTAGGTTTTATTCCTGCTTTTGTTTCCATGTTCATCCTAGGTTTTATCCTGCTGTTGCGATAACAGTTATGCATACTGTTCCTGCTACTATTTATATTGCTGTGTCCTACGTTCATCCAGTTCCTGCTGTTCCTGTTGATCTTGTTCCTATTTCTGTTATTGTTGTGCTTCTCCTTTATCCTTTCTTTTCTTCTCCCCGCTGCTCTTTGCGTTTCCCCTTCACTCTATTTCTCTTGTGCTGCATTCATTCCCATGTTGTCCACTGCTTGTTTTTGCTGCCTCGTTCTCCTATAACCTTTGTTTATTTTTGTACACATAAAAAGTAGCTTGCGTGATTGTATTTTCAAGTCAAGCGTTAACCTGTGTACTTGTTTATACATACACAAGTGTGCGCTTGTACCTGTGTCAGGGGAGACATGATAACGACATATAAAATACTGCGTGGAATAGACAAGGTGGACAAAGACAGGATGTTCCAGGGAGGGGACACAGAAACAAGAGGCCACAATTGGAAGTTGAAGACACAAATGAGTCAGAGAGATAGTAGGAAGTATTTCTTCAGTCATAGAGTTGTAAGGCAGTGGAATAGCCTAGAAAATGACGTAGTGGAGGCAGGAACCATACACAGTTTTAAGACGAGGTTTGATAAAGCTCATGGAGGGGGGAGAGAGAGGGCCCAGTAGCAACCGGTGAAGAGGCGGGGCCAGGAGCTAGGACTCGACCCCTGCAACCACAAATAGGTGAGTACAAATAGGTGAGTATATAAGCATACCTGTTATTTCCACTGTTTCCGTTATTTCCACTGTTTACTGAGATGAGGGATTTCCTTCTACCAGGTGAGTTATGACCCTCTCATCCTATAGACTCCATCTTGCAAAGTGACTCCTAAGAGTTAACAAAATCTTCCACCTACTTTTCCCTTTCCTCTTCGCCTTATTCCTTGATAAATTAGACACATGTGCAACTCTTGGGTATCTTTATTGAGGAAACGTTTCGCCACACAGTGGCTTCATCAGTCCATACGTAGGAGAAACTTGAAGAACAGGAAGAGAATGAGGTAATCAGTATTCTATTCAAGATTGATGGACTGAACACATCGACTCAAGGTTGAGGGACTGATTACCTCATTCTCCTCCTGTTCTTCAAGTTTCTCCTACTTATGGACTGATGAAGCCACTGTGTGGCGAAACGTTTCCTCAATAAAGATACCCAAGAGTTGCACATGTGTCTAATTTATCAACATGTCGGTTCTCTGAACCATTAATCTACAAAGCCTTATTCCTTGTACTCTTCTTTTTCTCCTTTCTCTTCTTCAGTCTCTTCCTCTCCCTCTCATCATTTTCTCCCTCTGCTCATATTACATATTGATATAACGTAAGTAAGGTTAGGGAACCGTCTGGGCTATGTACAGTTTATCACTGATCACACACTGGGCCGCAAATAGCGGACACAGGATAGAGCCAGCACCACTTCTTGTGCTGGATGACCCTCACGGGTCTAGCGCTTCGTGAAATAATACTTGACCACTATCCAGATGGCAATACAACAGTTCATTTATTTTAGGGTGAAGCGATAGTGTAACAAATGAGGAAGGGGGGGGGTGGCAGTGATAATAGAGGTGACAGTTGTAATGGTGGTAGTAGGGGTGTTGTAATGGTTATGGCAGTGTAATGGTGGTAGTAGGGGTGTTGTAATGGTTATGGCAGTGTAATGGTGGTAGTAGGGGTGTTGTAATGGTTATGGCAGTGTAATGGTGGTAGCAGTAGTGATTGACATGGAAATATTAGTAGTTGTAATAGTGATGTTAGTGGCAAGATAATGATAGTGATAGCTGTAGTAAGAATAGTGTTGATAGTATAGTAGTGGTGGTGATCGTCGTGGTAGTAATAATGGACGTATGGGTAGTATAATGGTGGTAATTGTGGTTGGTGGGGGTAGTAGTAGTGTAGAAACACTGCTGTTGTAAGTCCTTAGTCTACAGGGCAGGTGTACACAGGCCCGGTGGCCTGGTGGGTGGCCCGGTGGCCTGGTGGGTGGCCTGGTGGGTGGCCCGGTGGCCTGGTGGGTGGCCCAGAGGCCTGGTGGGTGACCCTGTGCCCTGGTGGGTGGCCCGGTGGCCCGGTGGCCTGGTGGGTGGCCCGGTGGCCTGGTGGGTGGCCCGGTGGCCTGGTGGGTGGCCCGGTGGCCTGGTGGGTGTACTGTACTGTGTACTGGTATAACCTTCACCTTTCCACCCCTCTCTCTCCCTCTCTCTCTCTCTCTCTCTCTCTCTCTCTCTCTCTCTCTCTCTCTCTCTCTCTCTCTCTCTCTCTCTCTCTCTCTCCCTCTCTCTCTCTCTCTCTCTCACCCTCTCTCTCTCTCTCTCTCTCTCTCTCTCTCTCTCTCTCTCTCTCTCTCTCTGAAGAAACAGAATTATACCTCTGACGGGTTTCTATACTTTTCCAGGTTTGGTCAGACAGGCTGTTGCTGTTAGCAGCCCACTGACCCACATACCCATCACAGGCTGGTTGATCTGATACTTGGCGGAGGTAGTGATCCAGTTTCCTCCTGAACACGTCTACACCTGTTCATGTAATATTACTGTTATCTGCTGTTAGCCCACGGATGTTGATTAAATGTTCTCTTATTGTGCTCATGGTTCCCTCGCTTTTAAATGGACTTAACCTATCTTTAACACCAGTACGTGTGGGTTTGACAAGGCCTTCAAGTGTTTTCCAACATATATATTATCACAGGGCTCTGGTGGCCTGGTGGTTAACGCTCTGGCTTCACACGGCGAGGGCCTGGGTTCGATTCCCAGCCAGAGTAGAAACATTGGACGTGTTTCTTTCCACCTGTTGTCTATGTTCCCCATCAGTAAAATGGGTACCTGGGTGTTAGTCGACTGGTGTGGGTCGCATCCTGGGACACTGACCTAAGGAGGCCTGGTCACAGACCGGGCCGCGGGGGCGTTGACCCCCGGAACTCTCTCCAGATAAACTCTCCAGAACTACTCGGTACCCCGAGGCGTTCCTAGTAATTTAAATACTTTATTGCTTTAAGTGAGTCAGTAAAGGAGCTGTGCTCTTTTTTTTTAATGTCCCACAAGTTTTTTCCTTCAAGCCAAACACAGCTTTGAGTCTGTTTACTTACCTGCAGCTTAATGCCACAATGAGTGTATTCAGTCATGCATATTACATCATTCAAAAATAAGCTATGATGTTTGGGTTGCTTTGAGTTATCCTGGTTTATTAACTCTACTGAATTAATCCGAAAACTGTGTTCGTGAACCTTTGCACAGGTTATTATCTGAGTAAGACCTGTGTCAGTAGAGACCTTCCTGGTTCCTGACCAACACAGTAACACTCCTACCACATTATATTTGATAATGGTATACCGACAAGTAGGTGAGATGTACATGTTTGCAACACGTCTGTTTTCTACCCGAAACATATCGCCATCACAGTAGACTTCCGTGGAATAGAGAGGTGACTAAAATTGGAGACGGTAGAAGCAGCCCAGAGGTGAAGAGGATATGATTGGTCCACCTCCATATTTTACCAAGAATACAAATCCCACAGCTGACAACTTAGCTTCTAACCTTCCTCCCACCATGCAGGTGTATCGACTCTAGCAAGTATGTACATGCTATTTCAACCCACTCAGCCTATTTTTTATTGTTGTTGAGATGTTTTTATGTAAGAGTTTGCTGGAAATAATTTAAGAGTAATAACGTAACATGGTTATGCTTGCCCTGGATCGGCGGCAGCAATATCGTGGCTGATCATAGCCACCAGGAATCCGTACACATCAAATTCGAGAAATATATTAAAATATACATATTACAACAGCTACTAGATTACTGTAGTTATGAGTTACTGTAACAGTAGTAGCAGTTAACAGCAATGAAAATGCCAGTCGTAGTAGTAGTGGCAGCAGTAGTAGTTGATGTAGTAGTGTCGGTCAGTCAGTGAATCAAAGCGTTATTGCGCATCTGGCAGTACTGTATAAATAAAGACTACCTATTACAAAGAATAAACAAAGAAATTAAATATAGTTGCACTGTGCAATTCTAGACTTACAATGTTACTCCCAAAATAAAAGCAACTTGTGCATTCCTCAGCTGGTCACAGTTAAACAAACACATCTGGTGGTGTCAAGGATCTACACTCAACTTTCCCTGACATAACCCAACTCAAAATCCATGGTGCTTTTGTAATTAATTTAATGATTATTAAACCTTACACGAAAATATTGAGGACTATTCCTCTCGTTGGCTCATGGTTTTATTGCCAACTTATTATAGACTATTATATCGGTATTATTTAACAAAAATGTTAAATTTTAAAATCTAGAAAGCAAGAGCAGTTATATCCATCTTTTAAGATTGAGTAAGATTAGGAAATACAGAATTTTTATTATATCAGTGGTGGTAAATTAGACACATGTGCAACTCTTGGGAATCTTTATTGAGGAAACGTTTCGCCACACAGTGGCTTCATCAGTCCATACGTAGGAGAAACTTGAAGAACAGGAGGAGAATGAGGTAATCAGTCCCTCAACCTTGAGTCGATGTGTTCAGTCCATCAATCTTGAATAGAATACGGCATATGAGCGGAGAAGCAGCTTATAAACCGTATGGCAGGAGAGGTGCAGCAGTCATAGGTCGTGTCACGTATGGACTGATGAAGCCACTGTGTGGCGAAACGTTTCCTCAATAAAGATTCCCAAGAGTTGCACATGTGTCTAATTTATCAACATGTCGGTTCTCTGAACCATTAATCTACATATCAGTGGTATATAATGCCGACAGTTGATAAATTAGACACACCTTGGTGACTTCTTTTTTGGTAAAGTTTCCACCAACCAGTGACTTGATCAGTGCAATATAGTGACATACACGGAATGTTGTAGAAGATGAGGTAAAGAGTCTCTCAGCCTAGGAGCAGGTGTTGAGCACCGTAGTCTTGAATCTGAAGCACAGGCAGGGAGATGGAAGCTTGTATACTGGAGTCAGATGAGATGCATCAGATGAAGGCGTAGTCACTGGTGGGTGCGGCCCATCACTGAAGGTAACGTCATGCCTAAGAGTTCTCAGTAATCACTGATTTAAAATTCTTAGCTTGTAATAAAGCAAAATGTTTAAATAAAATCGTATTGCATACATATATCAGTAGTAATCGTGGTAGTTCTGGTAGTGCTAGTAGTAGTAATAGTGTTAGTAATAGTAGCAGTGTTAGTAATAGGAGTAATCGTAGTGCCAGCAGTGAAGAAAAATATATTGCCAGAGGAACCAATTTAGTCAGTGTTAGGGGAGGTAGAGGCGAATTAAGTGTTAGGGGAGGTAGAGGCGAATTAAGTGTTAGGGGAGGTAGAGGCGAATTAAGTGTTAGGGGAGGTAGAGGCGAATTAAGTGTTAGGGGAGGTAGAGGCGAATTAAGTGTTAGGGGGAGGTAAGTGTTAGGGGAGGTAGAGGCGAATTAAGTGTTAGGGGAGGTAGAGGCGAATTAAGTGTTAGGGGAGGTAGAGGCGAATTAAGTGTTAGGGGAGGTAGAGGCGAATTAAGTGTTAGGGGAGGTAGAGGCGAATTAAGTGTTAGGGGAGGTAGAGGCGAATTAAGTGTTAGGGGAGGTAGAGGCGAATTAAGTGTTAGGGGAGGTAGAGGCGAATTAAGTGTTAGGGGAGGTAGAGGCGAATTAAGTGTTAGGGGAGGTAGAGGCGAATTAAGTGTTAGGGGAGGTAGAGGCGAATTAAGTGTTAGGGGAGGTAGAGGCGAATTAAGTGTTAGGGGAGGTAGAGGCGAATTAAGTGTTAGGGGAGGTAGAGGCGAATTAAGTGTTAGGGGAGGTAGAGGCGAATTAAGTGTTAGGGGAGGTAGAGGCGAATTAAGTGTTAGGGGAGGTAGAGGCGAATTAAGTGTTAGGGGAGGTAGAGGCGAATTAAGTGTTAGGGGAGGTAGAGGCGAATTAAGTGTTAGGGGAGGTAGAGGCGAATTAAGTGTTAGGGGAGGTAGAGGCGAATTAAGTGTTAGGGGAGGTAGAGGCGAATTAAGTGTTAGGGGAGGTAGAGGCGAATTAAGTGTTAGGGGAGGTAGAGGCGAATTAAGTGTTAGGGGAGGTAGAGGCGAATTAAGTGTTAGGGGAGGTAGAGGCGAATTAAGTGTTAGGGGAGGTAGAGGCGAATTAAGTGTTAGGGGAGGTAGAGGCGAATTAAGTGTTAGGGGAGGTAGAGGCGAATTAAGTGTTAGGGGAGGTAGAGGCGAATTAAGTGTTAGGGGAGGTAGAGGCGAATTAAGTGTTAGGGGAGGTAGAGGCGAATTAAGTGTTAGGGGGGGTAGAGTTAAGTGTTAGGCGAATTAAGTGTTAGGGGAGGTAGAGGCGAATTAAGTGTTAGGGGAGGTAGAGGCGAATTAAGTGTTAGGGGAGGTAGAGGCGAATTAAGTGTTAGGGGAGGTAGAGGCGAATTAAGTGTTAGGGGAGGTAGAGGCGAATTAAGTGTAAGTGGAGGTAGAGGCGTATTAAGTGTTAGGGGAGGTAGAGGCGAATTAAGTGTTAGGGGAGGTAGAGGCGAATTAAGTGTTAGGGGAGGTAGAGGCGAATTAAGTGTTAGGGGAGGTAGAGGCGAATTAAGTGTTAGGGGAGGTAGAGGCGAATTAAGTGTTAGGGGAGGTAGAGGCGAATTAAGTGTTAGGGGAGGTAGAGGCGAATTAAGTGTTAGGGGAGGTAGTAGAGGCGAATTAAGTGTTAGGGGAGGTAGAGGCGAATTAAGTGTTAGGGGAGGTAGAGGCGAATTAAGTGTTAGGGGAGGTAGAGGCGAATTAAGTGTTAGGGGAGGTAGAGGGGAGGTAGAGGCGAATTAAGTGTTAGGGGAGGTAGAGGCGAATTAAGTGTTAGGGGAGGTAGAGGCGAATTAAGTGTTAGGGGAGGTAGAGGCGAATTAAGTGTTAGGGGAGGTAGAGGCGAATTAAGTGTTAGGGGAGGTAGAGGCGAATTAAGTGTTAGGGGAGGTAGAGGCGAATTAAGTGTTAGGGGAGGTAGAGGCGAATTAAGTGTTAGGGGAGGTAGAGGCGAATTAAGTGTTAGGGGAGGTAGAGGCGAATTAAGTGTTAGGGGAGGTAGAGGCGAATTAAGTGTTAGGGGAGGTAGAGGCGAATTAAGTGTTAGGGGAGGTAGAGGCGAATTAAGTGTTAGGGGAGGTAGAGGCGAATTAAGTGTTAGGGGAGGTAGAGGCGAATTAAGTGTTAGGGGAGGTAGAGGCGAATTAAGTGTTAGGGGAGGTAGAGGCGAATTAAGTGTTAGGGGAGGTAGAGGCGAATTAAGTGTTAGGGGAGGTAGAGGCGAATTAAGTGTTAGGGGAGGTAGAGGCGAATTAAGTGTTAGGGGAGGTAGAGGCGAATTAAGTGTTAGGGGAGGTAGAGGCGAATTAAGTGTTAGGGGAGGTAGAGGCGAATTAAGTGTTAGGGGAGGTAGAGGCGAATTAAGTGTTAGGGGAGGTAGAGGCGAATTAAGTGTTAGGGGAGGTAGAGGCGAATTAAGTGTTAGGGGAGGTAGAGGCGAATTAAGTGTTAGGGGAGGTAGAGGCGAATTAAGTGTTAGGGGAGGTAGAGGCGAATTAAGTGTTAGGGGAGGTAGAGGCGAATTAAGTGTTAGGGGAGGTAGAGGCGAATTAAGTGTTAGGGGAGGTAGAGGCGAATTAAGTGTTAGGGGAGGTAGAGGCGAATTAAGTGTTAGGGGAGGTAGAGGCGAATTAAGTGTTAGGGGAGGTAGAGGCGAATTAAGTGTTAGGGGAGGT
Source organism: Cherax quadricarinatus (assembly GCF_038502225.1). Classification (NCBI taxonomy): domain Eukaryota; kingdom Metazoa; phylum Arthropoda; class Malacostraca; order Decapoda; family Parastacidae; genus Cherax; species Cherax quadricarinatus. The sequence continues at coordinate 6,148 of NW_027195217.1, read as the reverse complement.
AGAGGCGAATTAAGTGTTAGGGGAGGTAGAGGCGAATTAAGTGTTAGGGGAGGTAGAGGCGAATTAAGTGTTAGGGGAGGTAGAGGCGAATTAAGTGTTAGGGGAGGTAGAGGCGAATTAAGTGTTAGGGGAGGTAGAGGCGAATTAAGTGTTAGGGGAGGTAGAGGCGAATTAAGGTAGAGGCGAATTAAGTGTTAGGGGAGGTAGAGGCGAATTAAGTGTTAGGGGAGGTAGAGGCGAATTAAGTGTTAGGGGAGGTAGAGGCGAATTAAGTGTTAGGGGAGGTAGAGGCGAATTAAGTGTTAGGGGAGGTAGAGGCGAATTAAGTGTTAGGGGAGGTAGAGGCGAATTAAGTGTTAGGGGAGGTAGAGGCGAATTAAGTGTTAGGGGAGGTAGAGGCGAATTAAGTGTTAGGGGAGGTAGAGGCGAATTAAGTGTTAGGGGAGGTAGAGGCGAATTAAGTGTTAGGGGAGGTAGAGGCGAATTAAGTGTTAGGGGAGGTAGAGGCGAATTAAGTGTTAGGGGAGGTAGAGGCGAATTAAGTGTTAGGGGAGGTAGAGGCGAATTAAGTGTTAGGGGAGGTAGAGGCGAATTAAGTGTTAGGGGAGGTAGAGGCGAATTAAGTGTTAGGGGAGGTAGAGGCGAATTAAGTGTTAGGGGAGGTAGAGGCGAATTAAGTGTTAGGGGAGGTAGAGGCGAATTAAGTGTTAGGGGAGGTAGAGGCGAATTAAGTGTTAGGGGAGGTAGAGGCGAATTAAGTGTTAGGGGAGGTAGAGGCGAATTAAGTGTTAGGGGAGGTAGAGGCGAATTAAGTGTTAGGGGAGGTAGAGGCGAATTAAGTGTTAGGGGAGGTAGAGGCGAATTAAGTGTTAGGGGAGGTAGAGGCGAATTAAGTGTTAGGGGAGGTAGAGGCGAATTAAGTGTTAGGGGAGGTAGAGGCGAATTAAGTGTTAGGGGAGGTAGAGGCGAATTAAGTGTTAGGGGAGGTAGAGGCGAATTAAGTGTTAGGGGAGGTAGAGGCGAATTAAGTGTTAGGGGAGGTAGAGGCGAATTAAGTGTTAGGGGAGGTAGAGGCGAATTAAGTGTTAGGGGAGGTAGAGGCGAATTAAGTGTTAGGGGAGGTAGAGGCGAATTAAGTGTTAGGGGGTAGAGGCGAATTAAGTGTTAGGGGAGGGTAGAGGCGAATTAAGTGTTAGGGGAGGTAGAGGCGAATTAAGTGTTAGGGGAGGTAGAGGCGAATTAAGTGTTAAGGTAGAGGCGAATTAGGGGGGAGGTAGAGGCGAATTAAGTGTTAGGGGAGGTAGAGGCGAATTAAGTGTTAGGGGAGGTAGAGGCGAATTAAGTGTTAGGGGAGGTAGAGGCGAATTAAGTGTTAGGGGAGGTAGAGGCGAATTAAGTGTGAGGGGAGGTAGAGGCGAATTAGAGGGGAGGTAGAGGCGAATTAAGTGTTAGGGGAGGTAGAGGCGAATTAAGTGTTAGGGGAGGTAGAGGCGAATTAAGTGTTAGGGGAGGTAGAGGCGAATTAAGTGTTAGGGGAGGTAGAGGCGAATTAAGTGTTAGGGGAGGTAGAGGCGAATTAAGTGTAGAGGCGAATAGGCGAGGCAGAGGCGAATTAAGTGTTAGGGGAGGTAGAGGCGAATTAAGTGTTAGGGGAGGTAGAGGCGAATTAAGTGTTAGGGGAGGTAGAGGCGAATTAAGTGTTAGGGGAGGTAGAGGCGAATTAAGTGTTAGGGGAGGTAGAGGCGAATTAAGTGTTAGGGGAGGTAGAGGCGAATTAAGTGTTAGGGGAGGTAGAGGCGAATTAAGTGTTAGGGGAGGTAGAGGCGAATTAAGTGTTAGGGGAGGTAGAGGCGAATTAAGTGTTAGGGGAGGTAGAGGCGAATTAAGTGTTAGGGGAGGTAGAGGCGAATTAAGTGTTAGGGGAGGTAGAGGCGAATTAAGTGTTAGGGGAGGTAGAGGCGAATTAAGTGTTAGGGGAGGTAGAGGCGAATTAAGTGTTAGGGGAGGTAGAGGCGAATTAAACTAATGCGTCCCTAATACTTTGTTTTTCTCCCAGGATATACATCTCTCTCCTATTCCTCCCTTTGTATATTTCTTTCCCCCTCCCTCTCTTCTACCACTGTATATCCTTCTATTTTCCACTCTCCCTCTACATATCTCTCCTGTCTTCCACCCCTTTATATTTCCCCTCTATTCTTTCCTTCTCTCTCTCCCCCTCTCTTATATATCCCTCACCTCATCCTCATCTATATATACTTCCTGTCTTCCTCTCTTACACCTATATATCCGTTCTGTCTTCCTCTCTTACACCTATATATCCGTCCTGTCTGCCACCCTCTCTCCTGACACTGGCTGTTGCCTCTCACACTATCACTGCCACTGATGTTGTTGCCATGCCTCCACGAACACTTTTTCCCAATGGGACGGAGATGCAGAGGAGCTGGGGAGGCACAGAGAAGAGCTAGGGAGAGAAAGAGTAGGACTGGGGAAACAAAAAAGAGTTAGGGAGTTAAAGAAAATGTGTGTGTGTGTGTGTGTGTGTGTGTGTGTGTGTGTGTGTGTGTGTGTGTGTGTGTGTGTGTGTGTGTGTGTGTGTGTGTGTGTGTGTGTGTGTGTGTGTGTGTGTGTGTGTGTGTGTGTGTGTGTGTGTGTGTGTGTGTGTGTGTGTGTGTAATACAGAGAATAGGGAATATAAATTAAAAGCGAGGAGGAAAGTGATAGGGAAAAATGAAGAGGGGGGGAGAGAAAGGGAAGCTGGACAAGGGGAGGAGGAAGAGGAGAGAGGCTGGAATAAGAGAGAAAGAGTAGATGGAAGAAAAGTGAACATTTAATTTATCAAGAGGGAGAAAAACATAGAGGTTTGTGTATTCATTTCTAAGTGTAGTGTGTGTCTGGTGTTGGACGTCAAGCACTCACCTGGGACTTTGTGCTGACGTGCTGACACATGGTGCAGTGTGCACGTAGCACGTGGTGGTGATGGTAGTGGTGGTGGGCTTCAAGCACTCACTTGGGAGTGTATGCTGACACATGATGCTGGGTGTATGTTCCGCGTGGTGGTGGTAGTAAGGGTGATGGGAGATGGTGGTAATGGGTGGTGGTGGAAGAGTATACCACAGATGGGTCACAATTATTTTAGTATTCAAGAGTGGACTTTTTTAAATAACATTAGTCCACTCTTTCAGTTACTATGTCTTGAAATCGGATGTCTCATAAGAACATAAGAACATAAGAATGTAGGAACACTGCAGAAGGCCTACTGGCCCATACGAGGCAGGTCCTTATCAAAACGATCTCTACCTAAAGCTACTCAAGAAACAACTCCCGCACCCCCCAACACCAATCAAACCCAGCCCCTCCCACTCATATATTTGTCCAGTCTCTTCTTAAAGCTACCCAAGGTCCTAGCCTCTATCACCCCACTGGGAAGACTGTTCCACGCATCTACAACTCTGTTAGAAAACCAGTACTTACCTATGTCCTTTCTAAATCTAAATTTATCCAACTTAAATCCATTATTCCTGGTTCTTACCTGGTTCGACACCCTCGGTACTTTATTAATGTCTCCCTTGTTTATGCCCGTCATCCACTTATACACTTCAATGATATCTCCCCTCATTCTACGCCTCTCCAGAGAGTGGAGATTTAAGGCTTTAAGTCTATCTTCATACGGGAGGTTCCTTACACAGTAAATCATTTTAGTCATTCTTCTCTGTATGTTCTCTAATGAGTCTATGTCCATCCTGTAGTAAGGGGACCAAAACTGAGCAGCATAATCTAAATGAGGCCTCACTAGTGATGTATAGAGCTGTAAAATAACTTTTGGACTTCTGTTACTTATACTTCTTGAGATAAATCCAAGTAATCTGTTGGCCTTGTTGCGCACACTGAGGCACTGCTGTCTTGGCTTTAGATTTCTGCTTACCATGACTCCCAAGTCTTTTTCACATTCTGTATGACCAAGCTCTACTTCACCTAGATTATAGCTTCGAGGGTTATTTTCATTACCAAGGGCAAGTACCTTACACTTATCCACATTAAACTTCATCTGCCATTTCTCAGACCAAGACATTAATTTGTTCAAATCGTCCTGGAGTTCATTGATATCCTCCTCAGAGTGAATTATACGGCCTATCTTTGTATCATCAGCAAACTTGTAAAGTAAAAGGACACAAGTGCAACTAATGTGACATTTATTGTGGCAACGTTTCGCTCTCCAGGAGCTTTATCAAGCCATTACAAACAATACATGGACACAGAGGGTATATAAAGGCTCAGAGTGAGGTGAATACTAGTGAGGTACCATTTCGATGTTCACTAGTGGTAGTAGTAGTAGTAGTGGTAGTGACAAAAGTAATACAATATGGTAGAGCAATTGGGAATGGGGTCCCCAATAAGTGCCGTCCTAGCCAACTTATACATGGAACACCTAGAGTCCGAACACTTCGCCAACATCATCCCTTCAAGCGTCACTTGGTTACGTTACGTGGACGATGTCCTCGTAATAACTCCAAAACGTTTTGATATACGGGATCTTCAGGCAAGGCTCAACGCAGTTGAACCAGCGATCCAGTTTACACTAGAAGAAGAGTCCAATGACAAGCTACCTTTCCTCGACGTCCTCATTCACAAAGTAGACAACAACCTAAGATTTCAAGTTTATCGGAAACCCACCAATAAAAATGATCTCACACACTTCTATTCCAGTCAAGATACCAAGACCAAAAGAGGCATCATCATTGGGTTTTTCCTAAGAGCATACCGAATTTGTAGTCCTGAGTTTCTTGACGAGGAATGTACTTACATTCACCAAACATTCACTGAGTTACAGTTTCCTTCTTTTTTCATCAAAGACTGCAAGAAAAGAGCTCTTCAGATCATCAATTCTCCACGCATCAACACCGCTCCCGACAAAGTTATAATTCTTCCCAACAGCCAGGTTGCACTAAACGTCTCAAAAGTACTTTCACAAGCTAACACCAGAGTCGCCATCGCTTCTACCACTTCAATAAAGGATCTAACCAGGACAAAACCCAAGCACCACGAATCAGTCAATGCAGGAGTTTACACTATACCCTGTGGAGGCTGTGACAAGATCTACGTAGGTGAAACAGCAAGAAACCTCGACACCCGCCTCAATGAACACATATACGCATGTAGGAACGACAACTTAAACAACGCCTGTGTACAACACCGAAATTCCACCAATCATCTTATGAAATTCAGAGACGCCCAATTAGTGATAAAAGAAAATAATTTCCGCACACGCAAGTGCCTTGAATCAGCACTGATCGCTGTTTCGAATACAATTAAACAAAACAACGGCAGCTTCACCATCTCCGAAGTCTTAGCAAGAATCCTCCTGAAAACAGTAAACCCTGCCATCACATAGTCTCTCCTGTTATACTACACAAAGCACAGAGAGTGAACACTGAAACAAGCTGCCTCATTCCAGTTTACATTTGTCCAACCTATTTTTATATTACCCAAGTAATAGCTTTTATATCCTTTTACTCATGTACGAATTAATTGCTCTACCATATTGTATTACTTTTGTCACTACCACTACTACTACTACTACCACTAGTGAACATCGAAATGGTACCTCACTAGTATTCACCTCACTCTGAGCCTTTATATACCCTCTGTGTCCATGTATTGTTTGTAATGGCTTGATAAAGCTCCTGGAGAGCGAAACGTTGCCACAATAAATGTCACATTAGTTGCACTTGTGTCCTTTTACTTTACATATTGTCGGTAATTCTACCAACTTTATTACAATCAGCAAACTTACTCATGTCACTAGTAATCCCTTCATCAAGGTCATTAATGTAAATTATGAACAAGAGAGGGCCTAAAACCGATCCTTGTGGAACGCCACTAGCGACTAATCCCCATTCAGATTTCACTCCATTAATGGTAACTCTCTGCTTTCTATTGGTAAGCCATGCCTCAATCCATGCTAGAACTTTACCTCCTATACCATGAGCTGCCACTTTTCTTAAAAGTCTCTTGTGAGGTACTCTGTCGAAGGCTTTACTAAAATCCAAATAAACAATATCATATTCCTTATCACTGTCAACTGCCTCAAATGTTCTATTGAAGAACGTCAGTAAGTTTGTCAGGCAGGAACGACCTCTCGTGAATCCAT
>NW_027195216.1:240000-270128 GCF_038502225.1 Cherax quadricarinatus | reverse complement strand
ATCACCCAGAGAAGTTAACAACACCTCACACAGAGAAGTTATCAACACATCACTCAGAGAAGTTAACAGCACATCACTCAGAGAAGTTAACAACACCTCACACAGAGAAGTTAACAACACCTCACTCAGAGCAGTTAACAGCACCTCACTCAGAGAAGTTAACAACACCTCACTCAGAGAAGTTAACAACACCTCACTCAGAGAAGTTAACAACACATCTCTCGGATAAGTTAACAACACATGACTCAGAGAAGTTAACAACACCTCACACAGAGAAGTTAACAACACCTCACACAGAGAGGTTAACAACACCTCACTCAGAGAAGTTAACAGCACCCCACTCAGAGAAGTTAACAACACCTCACTCAGAGAAGTTAACAACACCTCACTCAGAGAAGTTAACAACACATCACTCGGATAAGTTAACAACACATGACTCAGAGAAGTTAACAACACCTCACTCAGAGAAGTTAACAACACATCACACAGAGAAGTTAACTACACCTCACAAAGAGAAGTTGACAACACCTCACACAGAGAAGTTAGCAACACCTCACACAGAGAGGTTAACAACACCTCACTCAGAGAAGTTAACAACACATCACTCGGATAAGTTAACAACACATGACTCAGAGAAGTTAACAACACCTCACTCAGAGAAGTTAACAACACATCACTCAGAGAAGTTAACAACACTTCACAAAGAGAAGTTAACGACGCCTCACTCAGAGAAGTTAACAACACCTCACTCAGAGAAGTTAACAACACATCACTCAGAGAAGTTAACAACACCTCACAAAGAGAAGTTAACAACGCCTCACTCAGAGAAGTTAACAACACCTCACTCAGAGAAGTTAACAACACCTCACTCAGAGAAGTTAACAACACCTCACTCAGAGAAGTTAACAACACCTCACTCAGAGAAGTTAACAACACCTCACTCAGAGAAGTTAACAACACATCACTCAGAGAAGTTAACAACACCTCACTCAGAGAAGTTAACAACACATCACTCAGAGAAGTTAACAACACCTCACACAGAGAAGTTAACAACACCTCACACAGAGAAGTTATCAACACCTCACTCAGAGAAGTTAACAGCACATCACTCAGAGAAGTTAACAACACCTCACACAGAGAAGTTAACAACACCTCACTCAGAGAAGTTAACAACACCTCACTCAGAGAAGTTAACAACACCTCACTCAGAGAAGTTAACAACACCTCACTCAGAGAAGTTAACAACACCTCACTCAGAGAATTTAACAACACCTCACTCAGAGAAGTTAACAACACCTCAGTCAGAGAAGTTAACAACACCTCTCTCAGAGAAGTTAACAACGCCTAACTCAGAGAAATTAACAACACCTCACACAGAGAAGTTAACAACACCTCACTCAGAGAAGTTAACAACACCTCACTCAGAGAAGTTAACAACACCTCACTCAGAGAAGTTAACAACACCTCACCCAGAGAAGTTAACAACACATCACTCAGAGAAGTTAACAGCACATCACTCAGAGAAGTTAACAACACCTCACACAGAGAAGTTAAAAACACCTCACTCAGAGAAGTTAACAGCACCTCACTCAGAGAAGTTAACAACACCTCAATCAGAGAAGTTAACAACACCTCACTCAGAGAAGTTAACAACACATCACTCGGAGAAGTTAACAACACATCACTCAGAGAAGTTAACAACACATCACTCAGAGAAGTTAACAAAACATCACTCAGAGAAGTTAACAACACCTCACAAAGAGAAGTTAACAACACCTCACTCAGAAAAGTTAACAACACCTCACTCAGAGAAGTTAACAACACATTACTCAGAGAAGTTAACAACACCTCACAGAGAGAAGTTAACAACACCTCACTCAAAGAAGTTAACAACACCTCACTCAGAGAAGTTAACAACACCTCACTGAGAGAAGTTAACAACACCTCACTCAGAGAAGTTAACAACACATCACTCATAGAAGTTAACAACACCTCACTCAGAGAAGTTAACAGCACATCTCTTAGAGAAGTTAACAACACCTCACACAGAGAAGTTAACAACACCTCACACAGAGAAGTTATCAACACCTCACTCAGAGAAGTTAACAGCACATCACTCAGAGAAGTTAACAACACCTCACACAGAGAAGTTAACAACACCTCACTCAGAGCAGTTAACAGCACCTCACTCAGAGAAGTTAACAACACCTCACTCAGAGAAGTTAACAACACCTCACTCAGAGAAGTTAACAACACATCTCTCGGATAAGTTAACAACACATGACTCAGAGAAGTTAACAACACCTCACACAGAGAAGTTAACAACACCTCACACAGAGAAGTTAACAACACCTCACTCAGAGAAGTTAACAGCACCCCACTCAGAGAAGTTAACAACACCTCACTCAGAGAAGTTAACAACACCTCACTCAGAGAAGTTAACAACACATCACTCGGATAAGTTAACAACACATGACTCAGAGAAGTTAACAACACATCACTCAGAGAAGTTAACAACACATCACACAGAGAAGTTAACTACACCTCACAAAGAGAAGTTAACAACACCTTACTCAGAGAAGTTAACAACACCTCACTCAGAGAAGTTAACAACACATCACTCAGAGAAGTTAACAACACCTCACAAAGAGAATTTCACAACGCCTCACTCAGAGAAGTTAACAACACCTCACTCAGAGAAGTTAACAACACCTCACTCAGAGAAGTTAACAACACCTCACTCAGAGAAGTTAACAACACCTCACTCAGCGAAGTTAACAACACCTCACACAGAGAAGTTAACATCACCTCACTCAGAGAAGTTAATAACACCTCACACAGAGAAGTTAACAACACCTCACACAGAGAAGTTAACAACACCTCACCCAGAGAAGTTAACAACACCTCACACAGAGAAGTTAACAACACCTCACACTAACCCGTCCTGCACCTACATTTGTTCATCAACAAGTCAAATTATTCGCTTGAAAAAGAACGCACTGTATTTTTGTGAAAAATATTTTTACCTTTAAGATTATGAACAATATTATGGACTATATAATTTCCAAGTTTATACATTCCAGAACTCAAATTTGAAATATGCTGTGCATCATGACTGATGATACCACAATATTTCATTGAACTGTAGAATTACAGGGAAGTAATTCTTTGGCATTAGTCCAGTCTACACGATCGTCTGTATCTCTCGTATGAATGAACAAAACACTGGACTCTTGTCCAGTTGTCCAGTTGTTTTTGCATATATATGTTGCTTAACTCTGGTCTCAAGTTGTCTCATATAAAAGCCATCACAACCTTTACAAGGGACAGAATATATGTAACCCAAAGATTCCTTAGAAGAATTTTTAATTAATTTTTGTTTTACGATTATTTCATATTTAACAAAAAAACATTAACATTATAATATTCAAGAGATTGTGGGAGATAAGAGAGGTTTTCATTAAGTTTAAACTTATAAATTCTCAAGCTTATACTTAATACCAAATAGCTGAGGTATGTGGAAGATGTTCTATGTCTGTGACTTTATAATGAAAATTCTGAATATTTTCTAAAATAGATCTGGTAGAACACTTCAGTTCAGTGTTAATCGTGAACCTACTAACGTATGTTCATACATACATTACTGTTCGAATAACGAAAGAGATATTAAACAGAGTGTATTTACTTCTATGTTTGTGAGAGACATTCGGATTTGTAGCCCTGAATTCTGTGATGGGGAAGTTAGACAAATTTTAAATTGCTTCAAATTTACAATATCCACGAAAGTTTATTGATTTTTCATGATCCTAAGAAAAAAATCAACAAGACAGAGCTTAACACCGAGTATAAGGTTGAGAATGTGTTGGTTTTATCATCTAATGAAAGTCTTTGACCTGATCATGACCAGACAAGAATACTTTAATTCCACGACATATATACACACTAGCAGACATCTAACTGCTGTTGTATATACACTGAAAGTCATACAACTCTTGATGTATATACAACTGTTGTTGTATATACACTGAGGGACATCTAACTGTTGTATATAAACTGAAAAACATATAATTCTTATTTTATATACTCTGAAAGACATAGAATTTTGTTGTATATACACTAAAATTCATGCAGTTCATGTTGTATATATCCTGTGTTTTACCTCTCAACACAACGAGGTCAACCAGAGGTCAACCAGAGGTCAACCAGAGGTCAACCAGAGTGGTGCAGTAATATAGTTGCCAAGGTTTACTTTGTCTTAACTCTCAGTCATTGACTTTTAGCTTATCAATGCTGTTTATATAATATCAGCAAACTGTCCTTGTATACAGACATAAGCTCGGTGTATTGTCATATCACAAGCGTAAAAATCGCTTGGAAACCCCAACATACTTTCCATAATAGACGAGAATGGTGTCGGATTATTTTATCCCCTTCCCCGGGATGCTGCTCTGACCCAAGTGTTGGCTTCCCATTGAATAATACACTGGAACCACTGGTCAAAACTTTCTTTTGTGGATTGTGTAGATAACTGAAGCTCGTTCACCGCCACGTATATATACTCATCACTCTAATTTATGTCTTTTTTTTAACACACCGGCCATCTCCCCCCGAGGCAGGGTGACCCGAAGAAGAAGAAACATTCCCGCCATCACTCATTTCATCATTCATGCCCCCCCAAATTGCAATATCCCCACTCCTCCTTCAGAGTGCAAGCACTGCATTCCCACCTCCAGAACTCACGTCCTGATAACCGGTTTTCCTGAATCCTTTTATAAACGTTACCTTCCTCACACTCCAACAGCACTTCAAGTCATAAAAAACCCCTTGCCTCCACCCACTCTTATCTAACACGTTCACACAGACAAGGTAAACTGTTACTATGTAACATCCACAATTGTATTCCACACATGCATGAGAGAACTCTAGCTCTCCACATCTCTATTCTATGACTTATATATATATATATATATATATATATATATATATATATATATATATATATATATATATATATATATATATATATATATATATATATATATATATATATATATAACAAAAAAGGCGGGTGTGTGTGTGTGTGTGTGTCCTTCTCTTACTCCTCCACTTTCTTCTACTACTCCTACTCCTCCTTCTGTTCCTCCTCCTCCTCCTCCTCCTTTTAGTCTCCTCCTCCTTAACACACAATTATGCATGAGCTATATATTAGGCTGTACCATTATTGGATAAGCTCTCTGCTCTCTCTTCTCTTTGTGTTTCTCCTCTTCTTCCTCCTCCTCTATTCGCTTCCTTCTCATTCTCTTCTCCCTCTTTCATTTCCTCGATTTTTTTCTTCATTCTTTTCCTCCTCTTTATCCCCTTCTCCCTCTCTTTCAATTCTTCTTTACATTCTTTTCGTTACTTCGTTCTTTCACTTTATACCACTATCTTCATGTTTTTCTCTCTTTCATTTTATCTTTATTTGTTTCTCTCTCTTTCACGGTATCTCTGTCTCTTTCTCTGCCTTTCTGTCTGTCTATCTGTCTGTCTTTCTGCTTCTCTCTCTCTCTCTCTCTCTAACCTCCATCCGCACAACCCCTAAACTAACTTTCTTTTCTCTTCTCTGTTTCTTCTTCTTCTTCTTCTTCTTCTTCTTCTTCTTCTTCTTCTTCTTCTTCTTCTTCTTCTTCTTCTTCTTCTTCTTCTTCTTCTTCTTCTTCTTCTTTTTCTACGTCTTCTTCTTCTTCATCTTCTTCGCCTTTGTATTATTATTATTATTATTATCAAGGTTTCTCCTTCTCTTCCTAATGCAGTACGATCATTGAGGGTTTAGCGCTTCCTCATAATTGTATGACATCTTCTTAACATCTTCCCTTCTTATCATATCTTTATTCTTACTCTCACTCCTCTTCCTTTCACTTATCTTCTTCTTACTCCTCTTCCTTTCTCTCCTGTTCCTCTCACTCTTCTTTTTATCTTCTTTGTTCTCTCCTCTTTGGAGAAATCCTCCTCCTCTGTCTTTCTTTCCTCTTTCTCTTTCATCCTCTTGTTATTTCTCTTCTCTTCTCTCTTTTTTCTTCCTCTTGCTGTTCCTGTTATCCCTTTCTCCAGCTCTTTCTTCTTCTTACTGTTCTTTTCTTCTATCTCCTACTTTTCCTTCCCCTTTCTTTCCCTTTTCCTCTTCTTGTAGTCCTTCTCTTCCTCTTCTTCTGCTCTTTCTTCCTCTTTCTCTTTCTTCTCCTCTTTCTTCTTGCCTCGTCACCCAGGGTTTTCTTCCCCCTTAACACAGGGAATTTCTCTACTACTCTGACTCCTTCGCACACATCTTTAAACGGATGTTAGGGATTTTCCCTATCATTTCACAATCATCTCTCCAGACATCTTAACCCAGTGTTGGGGATTTTTCCCTGCTACTTTAACGTTTTTTCCCTAAGACAATTTCTACCTGGTGTTAGGGATTTTTCCATGAAACTGTAACACTTTTCCCAAGACTATCTACCTGGTGTGATGGATTTTTCCCCTGGTACTTTAACACTTTTCCTAAGTGTCTGGCTGGAGTTAGGGATTTTTCCCAGCCACTTTACCTATTTTCCCCCAAAATTTTTTTAACTTTCTACAATGCCGCCTCTTCCCAGACATCCTTAACCTGGTGTTAAGGGTATTTCCCTGCTATTTCCCTAGTTTTCCCTAGATATATTTTCTTTGAGGGGAATTTTCCCCACCATTTAAGTACTTTCTCCCAGGCATTTTAAACCTCGTGTTAGGGATTTCCCCCCACCACTCTGCCACCGTCTCCCTAGGCATCTTCAACATACATAAAAGTGAATGGGGGAGTTAGAAAGTGTAGTTTCCCTGACATATCAGACTGAAGAAAAAGAGAATTGCCTGAGGCTCCTTTCTTTGCTTAGAGAGAAAGTTGAGTCGATGTTAGTGGATGGTGGGTCGAGCCTGCAACACTCCTTGTGCTGAATGAACCACATGGACGGTGGATCAAGCCTGCACTACTTGTGGTGAACGGCTCGTATGGACGGTGGATCAAGCCTGCACTACTTGTGGTGAACGGCTCGTATGGACGGTGGATCAAGCCTGCACTACTTGTGGTGAATGGTCCATGTGGACGGTGGATCAAGCCTGCACTACTTGTGGTGAATGGTCCACATGGACGGTGGATCAAGCCTGCACTACTTGTGGTGAATGGTCCATATGGACGGTGGATCAAGCCTGCACTACTTGTGGTGAATGGTCCATGTGGACGGTGGATCAAGCCTGCACTACTTGTGGTGAATGGTCCATATGGACGGTGGATCAAGCCTGCACTACTTGTGGTGAATGGTCCATATGGACGGTGGATCAAGCCTGCACTACTTGTGGTGAATGGTCCATATGGACGGTGGATCAAGCCTGCACTACTTGTGGTGAATGGTCCATATGGACGGTGGATCAAGCCTGCACTACTTGTGGTGAATGGTCCATGTGGACGGTGGATCAAGCCTGCACTACTTGTGGTGAATGGTCCATATGGACGGTGGATCAAGCCTGCACTACTTGTGGTGAATGGTCCATATGGACGGTGGATCAAGCCTGCACTACTTGTGGTGGATGGTCCACATGGACGGTGGATCAAGCCTGCACTACTTGTGGTGAATGGTCCATATGGACGGTGGATCAAGCCTGCACTACTTGTGGTGGATGGTCCACATGGACGGTGGATCAAGCCTGCACTACTTGTGGTGGATGGTCCAAAAGTGTTGTTCATAAAAGTTTTTTGTTTTCAACATATATGAACTTACTAATGAACAACCACAGTCACTCACCACCACAACAACCACCCCTTTTCCACCACCACCACAACCACCACTCCCACCACCACCACAACCACCACTCCCACCACCACCACAACCACCACCACCACCACCAAGGGGGGATGGGAAAGGAAATTCACGCAGGACGCTTTAATATCAAACAATAACATCAAACCAGCGTAGGGACGCGCCTGAGGCCCAGGTGAACTACACCACTCTGTGGAACTCTATGGAGTTTCCAACCCACGTTTAACTTAGTCTAACTCTATATCAACATATTACAATATATAGTATGCTTATATATATATATACATACATATATATATATATATATATATATATATATATATATATATATATATATATATATATATATATATATATATATATATATGTATATATATATATACATATATATATATATATATATATATATATATATATATATATATATATATATATATATATATATATATATATATATATATATATATATATATATATATATATATACAATAACAAGAAGAAGAATGATGATGTTGATGACAATAATCATAATAATAATAATAATAATAATAATAATAATAATAACAATAATAATAACAGTAATAATAATAATAATAATAATAATAATAATAATAATAATAATAATAAGTATTTAACTTTTTTTGCACATTGTTTATAAATATTTAATGCAGATTTTATACGGTATAACTAGCCTTTAGTCTGACATTTCCTCTTTCTCGTAGACTTTCTCTCTCTCTCTCTCTCACTCTATGTGTGTGTGTGTCTCTCTCTCTCTATCTATCCATCTATCTCTCTATCTATCTACCTATCTATCTATCTATCTATCTATCTATCATGTCTATCTATCTATCTATCTATCTATCTATCTATCTGTCTGTCTGTCTCTTTCTCTCCGCTTTTTGTTTCTCTTTCTATTCTCCTTTTTCTTCTCCTCTATTCCCAAATGACAAGTGTTAGCATCAACAGGTATTAGTAATGTCAGGTGTTAGCATCAACAGGTGTTAGTAATGTCAAGTGTTAGCATGGACAGTCACTAGTCATAAAAAATGTTTATGACACAGGCAGCACAGGTGTGGCACAGTGTAGCACAGTCAGTGTGGCGCAGTCATTGTGGCCCAGTCAGTGTATCACAGTCAGTGTGGCACAGTCAGTATAGCACAGGCTGTGGGGCTCAGTCATTGTAGCAGTGTGGCATAGTTAGAGTGACACAGTCAGTGTAGCATAGTGTGGCACAGTCAGTGTAGCACACAGCGTGACATAGGTAGTGTAGCACTATCAGTGTGGCACAGTCAGTATGGCACAGTCAGTGTAGCATAGTCAGTGTGGCAAAGTCAGTGTGGCACAGTCAGTGTGGCACAGTCAGTGTGGCACAGTCAGTGTAGCACAGTCAGTGTGGCACGTCCAGTGTGTCATCACATCCCCCCAGTACTCGCGAATTACAAACTTGCGAACGAAAATGCCGGGTGCCGCACAAAGCACTTTCAGTCCACCTCCACGACGCTCGCTGAGCACTTCTGCGTGACTTCAGTGTAAATCTCTGAATGAACTGACTTTTCACCCTTCCTGGCAGCAGCAGCAGCAGCAGACACACACCCGGCACAGTTTGGCGTCTGGCACACCACTCCTTAAGGCCAGAAGTGCCTCATCGAGTGAGGGGAGGGAGAGAACTGGAGAAGTCGCGCCACAAAGAATAATACGTCAAGTCTTGCTGTAATGTTCCCATGATAGTGATTACAGTGCCGATGTTTACGTGTGTGGTGAGAGTTATGAGGGAGAGTGACCTGGGCACCTGGGGGTGTAGGTAAGGGAGAGGGTAAGGGTGAAGGAGAGGGAAGACGGTCAGGGAGAAGGAGAGGGAGGAAGGTAAAGAAGAGCTTAAAGGAAGGGAAGTAAGGGAGGATGTAACAGGTGGGTAAGGTGCTAAAGTAAGGAAAGAACGTAATGAAGGAGGGTAAGAGAAGAAGTAAGATAGAAGAAAAGGGAGAAAGTAAAGCAGAAGGTAAGGGGAAGGGGAAGGTTGAAGGGTAAGGTAGGACGGTAAGAAGGGTGAAGAAAGAGGTAAGAGAAGGGAAGGAATGAAGGAATGAAGAGAGGAATGACCTTTCCAACTTACTCCCATATAAAACTTTTAGCCTCTCGTGACCGGAACTACACACACACACACACACACACACACACACACACACACACACACACACACACACACACACACACACACGAAAGGAGAAATGGGAGGAAATGAAAAAGGAGAGCAGAATAATCCAGGATCAAATGGAAGGACAAGCGCACCCCCCAGAAACACCTGCAGAAGGACTCCAGCCACGACACTCCCAAGGCAAGTGAACAATCCAAACCAACCATCACACACCGATCCCTCTGTTTCCACCCCCCGCACCACAGTTACAGTATTAGAACAGAAGTTGAAGGTTTGGTACACAAATGCAGATGGATTAACGGATAAACATGAGGAATGGCAAGAAAGAATCAATGAGAAGTCCCCAGACATCATAGCAGTTACAGAAACAAAACTCATGGAGACAATAACAGATGCAATCTTCCCACCAGGATACCAGATCATGAGGAAAGATAGAAGGGGCAGGGGGGGAGGTGGGGTTGCTCTGCTCGTAAAAAACAGATGGAAATTCGAGAAAATGGAAGGAATAGATGAGACGGGAGAAAGAGACTACATAGCAGGTACACTTCAGTCTGGGGAACACAAAGTGGTCATTGCAGTGATGTATAATCCACCACAGAACTGCAGGAGGCCAAGAGAGGAATATGAAGAGAGCAACAGAGCAATGGTGGACACACTTGCTGAGGTGGCAAGAAGAGCTCACTCCAGCAGAGCAAAGTTGCTGGTTATGGGGGATTTCAACCACAGGGAGATTGACTGGGAAAACCTGGAGCCACATGGGGGTCCCGAAACATGGAGAGCCAGGATGTTGGACGTGGTGCTGGAAAACCTCATGCACCAACATGTTAAGGACACTACCAGAGTGAGAGGGGAGGATGAACCAGCAAGATTGGACCTTGTGTTCACCCTGGGCAGCTCAGATATTGAGGACATCAAGTATGAGAGTCCCCTAGGAGCTAGCGACCACGTGGTTCTGTGATTTGAATACATAGTAGAGCTGCAAGTGGAGAGAATAACAGGAGTTGAATGGGAAAAGTCTGACTATAAAAGAGGGGACTACATAGGGTTGAAGAACTTCCTGCGGGAGGTCCAGTGGGACAGAGAACTGGCAGGAAAGCCAGTAAATGAAATGATTGAATATGTACCAACAAAATGCAAGGAGGCAGTGGAAAGGTTTATTCCCAAGGGCAACAGTAACAACGGGAAGACCAGAACGAGCCCCTGGTTTACCCGACGGTGTAAGGAGGCAAAAACAAAATGCAATAGAGAATGGAAAAAGTACAGAAGGCAGAGAACACACGAAAATAGGGAGATCAGTCGCAGAGCCAGGAATGAGTACGCACAGGTAAGGAGGGAGGCCCAGTGACAGTATGAAAATGACATAGCATCGAGAATCAAGACTGACCCGAAACTGTTGTATAGCCACATCAGGAGGAAGACAACAGTCAAAGACCAGGTGATCAGATTAAGGACAGAAGGTGGAGAACTCACAAGAAATGATCAGGAGGTATGTGAGGAGCTGAACAGGAGATTTAAGGAAGTTTTTACAGTAGAGACAGGAAGGGCTGTGGGAAGACACCACAGAAGGGAACATCAAGAGGGAATATACCAACAAGTGTTGGATGACATACGAACAACTGAGGAGGAGGTGAAGAAGCTCTTAAGTGACCTTGACACCTCAAAGGCGATGGGACCGGACAACATCTCCCCATGGGTCCTTAGAGAAGGAGCAGAGATGCTGTGCGTGCCTTTAACCACAATCTTCAACACATCCCTTGAAACTGGGCAACTACCTGAGAAATGGAAGACAGCTAATGTAGTCCCCATATTTAAGAAAGGAAACAGAAACGAGGCACTAAACTACAGACCTGTGTCTCTGACATGTATTGTGTGCAAAGTCATGGAGAAGATTATCAGGAGGAGAGTGGTCGAACACTTGGAAAGGAACAAGATTATAAATGAAAACCAGCATGGGTTCATGGAAGGCAAATCTTGTATCACAAACCTCCTGGAGTTTTATGACAAGGTAACAGAAGTAAGGCACGAGAGAGAGGGGTGGGTAGATTGCGTTTTCCTAGACTGCAGGAAGGCCTTTGACACAGTTCCCCACAAGAGATTAGTGCAGAAGCTGGAGGATCAGGCGCACGTAAAAGGGAGGGCACTGCAATGGATAAGGGAATACCTGACAGGGAGGCAGCAACGAGTCATGGTACGTGAAGAGGTATCACAGTGGGCGCCTGTTACGAGCGGGGTCCCACAGGGGTCAGTTCTAGGACCAGTGCTATTTATGATATATGTGAACGACATGATGGAAGGAATAGACTCTGAAGTGTCCCTGTTCGCAGATGACGTGAAGTTGATGAGAAGAATTAAATCGGACGAGGATGAGGCAGGACTGCAAAGAGACCTGGGACAGGCTGGACATGTGGTCCAGCAACTGGCTTCTCGAATTCAATCCAGCCAAATGCAAAGTCATGAAGATTGGGGAGGGGGCAAAGAAGACCGCAGACAGAGTATAGGCTAGGTGGACAAAGACTACAGACCTCACTCAGGGAGAAAGACCTTGGGATGACCATAACACCGAGCACATCACCGGAGGCACACATCAACCAAATAACCGCTGCAGCATACGGGCGCCTGGTAAACCTGAGAATAGCGTTCCGATACCTTAATAAGGAATCGTTCAAGACACTGTACACTGTGTATGTTAGGCCCATACTGGAGTATGCAGCACCAGTCTGGAACCCACACCTGGTCAAGCACGTCAAGAAGTTAGAGAAAGTACAAAGGTTTGCAACAAGGCTAGTCCCAGAGCTCAAGGGAATGTCGTACGAGGAAAGGTTAAGGGAAATCGGACTGACGACACTGGAGGACAGAAGGGTCAGGGGAGACATGATAACGACATACAAGATACTGCGGGGAATAGACAAAGTGGACAGAGATAGGATGTTCCAGAGAGGGGACACTGGAAGCTGAAGGCTCAGACGAGTCACAGGGACGTTAGGAAGTATTTCTTCAGTCATAGAGTTGTCAGCAAGTGGAATAGCCTAGCAAGTGAAGTAGTGGAGGCAGGAACCATACATAGTTTTAAGAAGAGGTATGACAAAGCTCAGGAAGCAGAGAGAGAGAGGATCCAGTAGCGATCAGAGAAGAGGCGGGGCCAGGAGCTGAGTCTCGACCCCTGCAACCACAATTAGGTGAGTACAATTAGGTGAGTACACACACACACACACACACACACACACACACACACACACACACACACACACACACACACACACACACACACACACACACACACACACACACACACACACACACAAGAAAAGAAAAAAATGGTTCCAGAGATGGGACACAGCAACAAGAGGTCACAACTGGAAGTTGAAGACTCAGATAAGTCACAGGGATGTTAGGAAGTATTTCTTCAGCCACAGAGTTGTCAGAAAGTGGAATAATCTGAAGAGTGATGAAGTAGAGGCGGTAGGATTCATTCATACATAACTTTAAGAAGAGGTATGATAAAGCTCATGGAGCAGGGAGAGAGAGGAACTATTAGTGACCAATGAAGAGGCGGGGCCAGGAATCACAAATAGGTAGGTATAAATAGGTAAAATACATCTCTCTCACTCTCTCTCTCTCTCTCTCTCTCTCTCTCTCTCTCTCTCTCTCTCTCTCTCTCTCTCTCTCTCTCTCTCTCTCTCTCTCTCTCTCTCTCTCTCTCTCTCCCTCGCTCTCTCTCACTCTAACCTAACTAAATACCTCCCTTGAGAAAGAATTAGAAGGCGTTCTTGAAGCTCACAAGTACATCCGGATTCAGCAGAGGATTGCTAGTCAGCGGTTCTTTCAATAGACTTAATTCCAAAAGCGAAAAATAGAGAAGTCCTTAATTTATTTATTTTTTCCCTTTAACTTGTATTTTAATAAAGATATATTATGAAAGGAACATCAAAATATACACGTGTTGACAAATTATTATTATTATTATTATTATTATTATTGTTATTATTATTATTATTATTATTATTATTATTATTATTATTATTATTATTATTATTATTATTATTATTATTAATGATAATAATAATAATAATAATAATAATAATAATAATATTATTATTATTATTATTATTATTATTATTATTATTATTATTATTATTATTATTATTATTAATATTATTATTATTATTATTATTATTATTATTATTATTATTATTATTATTATTATTATTATTAATTGATTATTATTAATATTAATTATTAATTATAATTATTATTATTATTATTATTATTATTATTATTATTATTATTATTATTATTGTTGTTTTTGTTGTTGTTATTGTTGTTGTTGTTGTTATTGTTCTTATTACTATAATTATTATTATTATTGTTATTATTAATATTATTATTATATTATTATTATTATTATTATTATTATTATTATTATTATTATTATTATTATTATTATTATTATTATTATTATTATTACTGCTATTTCTACTCACTAACATCGTCGTGACGATCAGCATTGAATTACCATTTAACTACAGAGCTTAGCATTACTCTCAGCCACCAGTGAATCATTTCACACAACAGTCTTTCCCGTTACTAACTTTTACGACACTTTTTTTTTAATGAATCACCTGCCATCTGTGATCTCCGAGGCAATAATAGCCTTAGTGGATTTTTTTTTTATCGAGCTGGTCAAAATTTCATGGCTGGTCAAATGGCTCGTTAAATATTTGTGTTTTGAGACTTGAGTTTTGGTATTCCAGATTCTTTGGCTGTTAAAAAGTAATTGGGTTTTTGTTCTTTTGTTTGTGAGGGGAAGCGGTAGATCCGTATGGGTTCATTAGCGCCTGGGGTCATTAAGAGAGTGATTAACATCGATTTTCTCTTAATAGCAGAAAGAAAAATTTTCAGAGCGTCTGCTGTTTGTTTCCATTTCTATATCTCGTGTATTGTTTGTTATTGTTTGTTATTGTTTGTTATTGTTTGTTATTGTTTGTTATTGTTTGTTATTGTTTGTTATTGTTTGTTATTGTTTGTTATTGTTTGTTATTGTTTGTTATTGTTTGTTATTGTTTGTTATTGTTTGTTATTGTTTGTTATTGTTTGTTATTGTTTGTTATTGTTTGTTATTGTTTGTTATTGTTTGTTATTGTTTGTTATTGTTTGTTATTGTTTGTTATTGTTTGTTATTGTTTGTTATTGTTTGTTATTGTTTCTAGATAAGTAATCATCCTTTGTCTGCTATCATTGCTAAGTAAATCTTACTTTGTTTACTGTTATTTCTCGATATATCATTCATTGTTTGCTGTTATTGCTAAGAATATCGTCCACTGTTTGCTGTCATTTCTCAATACATCATTCATTGTTTGCTGTCATGTCTTAATATATCATTCATTGTTTGCTGTCATGTCTTAATATATCATTCATTGTTTGCTGTCATGTCTTAATATATCATTCATTGTTTGCTGTCATGTCTTAATATATCATTCATTGTTTGCTGTCATGTCTTAATATATCATTCATTGTTTGCTGTCATGTCTTAATATATCATTCATTGTTTGCTGTCATGTCTTAATATATCATTCATTGTTTGCTGTCATGTCTTAATATATCATTCATTGTTTGCTGTCATGTCTTAATATATCATTCATTGTTTGCTGTCATGTCTTAATATATCATTCATTGTTTGCTGTCATGTCTTAATATATCATTCATTGTTTGCTGTCATGTCTTAATATATCATTCATTGTTTGCTGTCATGTCTTAATATATCATTCATTGTTTGCTGTCATGTCTTAATATATCATTCATTGTTTGCTGTCATGTCTTAATATATCATTCATTGTTTGCTGTCATTTCTCAATACATCATTCATTGTTTGCTGTCATGTCTTAATATATCATTCATTGTTTGCTGTCATGTCTTAATATATCATTCATTGTTTGCTGTCATGTCTTAATATATCATTCATTGTTTGCTGTCATTTATAGAAGAAGGTAACGATCATTTTCCTCTTGATGTTGTTGAAGAGCTCTTGATCCGAGGAATGTGAGCAATTCCTCCCCTTCCTAGGGTCGAACCTGATTATCTCCCAAGTCGACGTGTGGCCCCTACGGACCTAGCGCTTCCTCGGGGTGATTATAATAATTGCCATAATTCTTCCGGATAATTTCAAGCAATTATCATCGATAATTTAGGGAAAGAACGCTCGATTGAGACTCACCTCCGGCAGCAAAAAAAAAGTTTTAATTTTTGGCAATTAAAGAGTAAGGATCAGCTGTGATAAGTTCAGTTCCAGCTTCAGCTCTGAGCCTGGGGATACCTGTGAGCCTGGGGATACCTGTGAGCCTGGGGATACCTGTGAGCCTGGGGATACCTGTGAGCCTGGGGATACCTGTGAGCCTGGGGATACCTGTGAGCTTGGGGATACCTGTGAGCCTGGGGATACCTGTGAGCCTGGGGATACCTGTGAGCCTGGGGATACCTGTGAGCCTGGGGATACCTGTGAGCCTGGGGATACCTGTGAGCATGGGGATACCTGTGAGCATGGGAATACCTGTGAGCCTGGGGATACCTGTGAGCCTGGGGATACCTGTGAGCCTGGGGATACCTGTGAGCCTGGGGATACCTGTGAGCCTGGGGATACCTGTGAGCCTGGGGATACCTGTGAGCCTGGGGATACCTGTGAGCCTGGGGATACCTGTGAGCCTGGGGATACCTGTGAGCCTGGGGATACCTGTGAGCCTGGGGATACCTGTGAGCCTGGGGATACCTGTGAGCTTGGGGATATCCAGCCTGTGGGGAGCCTGGGGATGGGGACCTGTGAGCCTGGGGATACCTGTGAGCCTGTGGATACCTGTGAGCCTGGGGATACCTGTGAGCCTGGGGATACCTGTGAGCATGGGGATACCTGTGAGCATGGGAATACCTGTGAGCCTGGGGATACCTGTGAGCCTGGGGATACCTGTGAGCCTGGGGATACCTGTGAGCCTGGGGATACCTGTGAGCCTGGGGATACCTGTGAGCCTGGGGATACCTGTGAGCCTAGGGATACCTGTGAGCCTGGGGATACCTGTGAGCCTGGGGATACCTGTGAGCCTGGGGATACCTGTGAGCCTGGGGATACCTGGGGATACCTGTGAGCCTGGGGATACCTGTGAGCCTGGGGATACCTGTGAACTTGGGGATACCTGTGAACTTAGGGATACCTGTGAGCTTGGGGATACCTGTGAGCCTGGGGATATCTGTGAGCCTGGGGATACCTGTGAGCCTGGGGATACCTGTGAGCATGGGGATATCTGTGAGCCTGGGGATACCTGTGAGCCTGGGGATACCTGTGAGCCTGGGGATATCTGTGAGCCTGGGGATACCTGTGAGCCTGGGGATACCTTTGAGCCTGGGAATACCTGTGAGCCTGGGGATATCTGTGAGCCTGGGGATACCTGTGAGCCTGGGGATACCTGTGAGCCTGGGGATACCTGTGAGCCTGGGGATACCTGTGAGCCTGGGGATACCTGTGAGCCTGGGGATACCTGTGAGCCTGGGGATACCTGTGAGCCTGAGGATACCTGTAAGCCTGGGGATACCTGTGAGCCTGGGGATACCTGTGAGCCTGGGGATACCTGTGAGCCTGGGGATACCTGTGAGCCTGGGGATACCTGTGAGCCTGGGGATACCTGTGAGCCTGGGGATACCTGTGAGCCTGAGGATACCTGTAAGCCTGGGGATACCTGTGAGCCTGGGGATACCACTGTGAGCATGGGGATACCTGTGAGCCTGGGGATGCCTGTGAGCCTGGGGATATGCCTGTGAGCCTGGGGATGCCTGTGAGCCTGGGGATACCTGTGAGCCTGGGGATACCTGTGAGCCTGGGGATGCCTGTGAGCCTGAGGGATGCCTGTAAGCCTGGGGATACCTGTGAGCCTGGGGATACCTGTGAGCCTGGGGATACCTGTGAGCATGGGAATACCTGTGAGCCTGGGGATACCTGTGAGCCTGGGGATACCTGTGAACTTGGGGATACCTCTGAACTTGGGGATACCTGTGAGCTTGGGGATACCTGTGAGCCTGGGGATACCTGTGACCCTGGGATACCTGTGAGCCTGGGGACACATGTGAGCCTGGGGATACCTGTGAGCCTGGGGATACCTGTGAGCCTGGGGATACATGTGATCCTGGGGATACCTGTGAGCCTGGGGATACCTGTGAGCCTGGGGATACCTGTGAGCCTGGGGATACCTGTGAGCATGGGAATATCTGTGAGCCTGGGGATACCTGTGAGCCTGGGGATACCTGTGAACTTGGGGATACCTGTGAACTTGGGGATACCTGTGAGCTTTGGGATACCTGTGAGCCTGGGGATACCTGTGAGCATGGGGATATCTATGAGCCTGGGGATACCTGTGAGCCTGGGGATACCTGTGACCCTGGGATACCTGTGAGCCTGGGACACATGTGAGCCTGGGGATACCTGTGAGCCTGGGGATACCTGTGAGCCTGGAGATACTTGTGAGCCTGGGGATACCTGTGAGCCTGGGGATACCTGTGAGCCTGGAGATACCTGTGAGCATGGGAATACCTGTGAGCCTGGGGATACCTGTGAGCCTGGGGATACCTGTGAACTTCGGGATACCTGTGAACTTGGGGATACCTGTGAGCTTGGGGATACCTGTGAGCCTGGGGATACCTGTGAGCATGGGGATGCCTGTGAGCCTGGGGATACCTGTGAGCCTGGGGATACCTGTGACCCTGGGATATCTGTGAGCCTGGGGACACATGTGAACCTGGGGATACCTGTGAGCCTGGGGATACCTGTGAGCTTGGGGATATCCGTGAGCTTGGTGATACCTGTGAGCTTGGGGATACCTGTGAGCTTGGGGATACCTGTGAGGCTAAGTTCATTTTCAGTTGTGGATACTTCAGTTCTGAGTTGAGATAAGTTCAATTTGCTAGGGATACCTGTGAGCTGAGATAAGTTAAATTTCTTTGGGATATATGGAGCTAAGACAAGTTGAAATTTCTAGAGATACCTGTGAGCTATGATAGGTTCTGTTTCAGTTGTGGATACTTCAGCTCTGAGCTAAGATAGGTTCAGTTTCAGTTGTGGATATTTCAGCTCTGAGCTATGTTCAGTTTAAGATGAGGATACTATAGCATTGAGCTAAGATAAGATTAATGTCAGTTCCAGGTTCTCCTGCAGACAGTTGGAGGTTCTCTTGCAGAGAGCTGAAGATTCTCCTGCAGACAGTTGGAAGTTCTCCTGCAGAGAGCTGAAGATTCTACTGCAGACAGTTGGAGGTTCTCCTGCAGACAGTTGGAAGTTCTCCTGCAGACAGTTGGAGGTTCTCCTGCAGACTGCCAGAGATTTTCATACAGACAGACGAAGGTTCTCCTACAGACAGTTAAAGATTCTCCTGCAGACAGCACGTAACGACCCAATTGGCTGGTGTGGGAACCACCGTCAGTATCGACGTAACAATCGCTCTCATGATAAATGCAGAACGTCGAGTCATCGATCTTCCTAAAGCCATTAAATTTGCCTTTATATCCCGTTCCTAGAGAGAGAAAGAGAGGGAGAGAGAAAGAGAGGGAGATAGAGAGAGAGGAGAGAAAGAAAGAGAGAGAGAAGAAAGAAAGGAAGAGGAAGTACCTGGGAGTACACACTGAAGCTGTCTACTGAGAACTATCTCCTTCTACCTAGATTAAAGCTTCCCATTAATTATTCACAATTGCGAAGGAGGAAGAAAGAGACAGAGAAAGACCGAGGGAAAAAAGTCAAAAAAAAAAAAAGAAAGAGAGAGAGAGAGAGAGAGAGAGAGAGAGAGAGAGAGAGAGAGAGAGAGAGAGAGAGAGAGAGAGAGAGAGAGAGAGAGAGAGAGAAAGAGGGGAAAAAATAAGGAAAAAGATCTCCTGGTAGCATTATGCCAGATCCAATAATTGCCGAAAAGCTCCTCCATCTTTTGGGGGAAAAAAAAGAATCATCGGTATCAGAAGAGATTGGATCCATTTGCGAGAGTTATTTCAACTCCCTTGTGATGGGTTTCCTGATGCTCCCCCTCCTTTAGAGAGGCTCCGGCCGGGGAGAAGGAGATTCCGTCGTCTATTGTCGAGTTTGTTTCGTTTATTGCGCCAGGCAGACACGCAAAAAAAAATACATCGAAGCTATATGACGCTTGACAGGAATACCTGACAAGGGGGTTGATCTGATAAACTCACAGTTATGACAGGGAATACTTGTCAAGGGGGTTGATGTGGGGAAGGGTGGGGAGGAGGACACTGACCTACGATAATCACAGGAGTCAATGACAGGGGATGATAGGGCTTGTATTTACAGGTAGATTTGACAGGGGGTAATACGAATGCCTGTGTGCCCCTTGACAGACTTGACAGATGATGGATATCGTCCATGTTAGTGGAAGAACAGTGGGTATCGTCCGTGTTAGTGGAGGAATAGTGGATATCGTCCGTATTTGTGGAGGAACAGTGGGTATCATCCGTGTTGGTGGAGGAACAGTGGATATCGTGAGTGCTGGTGGAGGAACGGTAGATATCGTTCGTGCTGGTGGAGGAACAGTAGATATCGTCAGTGTTGGTGGAGGAAGAGAGGATATCGTCCGTGTCTGAGGAGGCGCTGTTTGAATTGCATCAGAACGTTGACTGCAAAAGTTAAGGCGAAGTGAAGAAAGATGAGGGAAGGGGAGGGAGGGAGGGAGGGAAGGATGGAGGAGGGAGGAGGGAGGGAAGGAGGGAGGAGGGAGGGAGGGAGGGAGGAAGGAGGGGAGGGGAGGGAAGGAAGGAGGGACTGAGGGGAAAAAAAGAGAAAGAAAGAGAGAGAGAGAGAGAGAGAGAGAGAGAGAGAGAGAGAGAGAGAGAGAGAGAGAGAGAGAGAGAGAGAGAGAAAGGAAGTTAGCGGAGGATAAACAGAGGGGACGAGGGAGAGAAGAAAAAATCCAAGAACAAAAAGTGAGTAGCAGAGAGGGATACATTTGTAGTGGGATACCTTTGTAGAGAGATACATATGTATAGGGATAACTTTGCAGAGGGATACCTTTGTAGAGGGATATCTTTGAAAAAAGCCACTTTTGTAAAGGTATTCCTTTGTAAAGGGATATACATTTGTAAAGGTATATTTTGTAAAAGTATACCTTTGGAAAGTGATGACTTTCAAAAAAATACATTTAAAGTTGTGCCTTTGTCAAGGTATACCTTTGTAATGGTATATCTTTGTAAGAATATAACTTTCTAAAGCATTACCTGTGTTAAGGCAGACCTTTCCTAAGGTTCGCCTTAGGAAAGATATACCTTTAGAAAGCTATGCTTTTCTTGAGAAGTTCCTTTAGAAAGGTATACCTATAGAAAGGCATACCAATAGAAAGGTATACCTATAGAAAGGCATACCAATAGAAAGGTATATCCTTTATAAATACCAAAAGTTAGTTAGTATAAATGCAACAAATAAACATATGCTGGGTGGAAAGTAAGCTCTGATGGTCATCATGACGTATGATGAACAGACTGGTTATCACGAGTCATCATCATGATCATCATGATCATCTGAGCGATTGGCTTGTGACGATGTATTCTGGAAACCATCCACCAGGAGGACGATCTCTGTGGGAGAAAAAAAACTGGATATCAAAACAAAGATTTACGAAGCAATTATGAATGTTGGATGAGAGTCAATGGTGACTTCGAGACTACACTCAGACGTACACTCGAACTCATTACAGTACTCTGAAAGAATCACTGGCGAGAACCATAGCGTTTAAAATGAACCTGAGGCTTCGTGAGAAGGATGGAAGCATTTGAGAACAGTTTGACACCACACTGAACACACTGAACACACTGAACACTGAACACACTGAACACTGAACACACTGAACACACTGAACACTGAACACACTGAACACTGAACACACTGAACACTCTGAACACTCTGAACACTGAACACACTGAATACACTGAATACACTGAACACACTGAACACACTGAATACACTGAATACACTGAACACACTGAACACATTGAACACACTGAACATACTGAACACACTGAATACACTGAACACTGAACACACTGAACACACTGAACACACTGAATACACTGAACACACTGAACACACTGAACACACTGAACACTGAACACACTGAACACTCTGAACACTGAACACACTGAACACTGAACACACTGAACACATTGAACACATTGAACACACTGAACACACTGAATACACTGAACACACTGAACACACTGAACACACTGAACACACTGAACACTCTGAACACTGAATACACTGAATACACTGAACACATTGAACACACTGAACATACTGAACACACTGAATACACTGAACACTGAACACACTTAACACACTGAACACACTGAATACACTGAACACACTGAATACACTGAACACACTGAACACATTGAACACACTGAACATACTGAACACACTGAATACACTGAACACTGAACACACTGAACACACTGAACACACTGAATACACTGAACACACTGAACACACTGAACACACTGAACACACTGAACACTGAACACACTGAACACTCTGAACACTGAACACACTGAACACTGAACACACTGAACACATTGAACACATTGAACACACTGAACACACTGAATACACTGAACACACTGAACACACTGAACACACTGAACACACTGAACACTCTGAACACTGAATACACTGAATACACTGAACACATTGAACACACTGAACATACTGAACACACTGAATACACTGAACACTGAACACACTTAACACACTGAACACACTGAATACACTGAACACACTGAACACACTGAACACACTGAACACTGAACACACTGAACACACTGAACACTGAACACACTGAACTCTGAACACACTGAACACACTGAACGCTGAACACACTGAACACTGAACACACTGAACACACTGAACACACTGAGCACTGAACACACTGAACACTGAACACACTGAACACACTGAACACTGAACACACTGAACACTGAACACACTGAACACTGAACACACTGAACACTGAACACACTGAACACTGAACACACTGAACACTGAACACACTGAACACACTGAACACACTGAACACAATGAACACTGAACACACTGAACACACTGAACACTGAACACACTGAACACACTGAACACTGAACACACTGAACACTGAACACACTGAACACACTGAACACTGAACACACTGAACACACTGAACACTGAACACACTGAACACACTGAACACTGAACACACTGAACACTGAACACTGAACACACTGAACACACTGAACACACTGAACACTGAACACACTGAACACACTGAACACTGAACACACTGAACACTGAACACACTGAACACACTGAACACACTGAACACACTGAACACACTGAACACTGAACACACTGAACACTGAACACGGAACACTGAACACACTGAACACACTGAACACACTGAACACTGAACACACTGAACACACTGAACACACTGAACACTGAACACACTGAACACACTGAACACACTGAACACACTGAACACTGAACACACTCAACACACTGAATACACTGAACTCAACCTTCACTGTATGAAAGGTATGTGATATAAACAAGTCAGGAAGTGAAGAAATTCTATTATGCCTGAGGGAGTGAACATCACAAAATTACCTCCCCACTTATATCAAAACTGAGAGACTGGACACTATAAAAGTGCTTCTCCACCTCTGACAATTTTGAAGGACTGAGAACCTCAAAATCTCCACTTCCTCAGCTGCATCCACTAAATTAGTCTCCACCTCATTAGTCTCCACTACAGTAGTCTCCATTTCATTAGTCTCCACTACAGTAGTCTCCATTTTATTAGTCTCCACTACAGTAGTCTCCACTACAGTAGTCTCCATTTCATTAGTCTCCACTACAGTAGTCTCCATTTCATTAGTCTCCACTACAGTAGTCTCCATTTTATTAGTCTCCACTACAGTAGTCTCCACTACAGTAGTCTCCACCTCATTAGTCTCCACTACAGTAGTCTCCATTTCATTAGTCTCCACTACAGTAGTCTCCATTTTATTAGTCTCCACTACAGTAGTCTCCATTTCATTAGTCTCCACTACAGTAGTCTCCATTTCATTAGTCTCCACTACAGTAGTCTCCATTTCATTAGTCTCCACTACAGTAGTCTCCATTTTATTAGTCTCCACTACAGTAGTCTCCACTACAGTAGTCTCCACCTCATTAGTCTCCACTACAGTAGTCTCCATTTCATTAGTCTCCACTACAGTAGTCTCCATTTCATTAGTCTCCACTACAGTAGTCTCCACCTCATTAGTCTCCACTACAGTAGTCTCCATTTCATTAGTCTCCACTACAGTAGTCTCCATTTCATTAGTCTCCACTACAGTAGTCTCCACCTCATTAGTCTCCACTACAGTAGTCTCCACCTCATTAGTTTCCACTACAGTAGTCTCCACCTCATTAGTCTCCACTACAGTAGTCTCCACCTCATTAGTTTCCACTACAGTAGTCTCCACCTCATTAGTCTCCACTACAGTAGTCTCCACTACATTCTCCCTCCTGCACAGGCGTTTCAGCAATAAATATTCTAAGTGTTGCACAAGTCTTGTTTATCGTCTCTGAATAACGTTGAAGCGGGTTAGGACAGTTTAACATCGCAGTGAGAGGTAGCGAATCACTTGCCAAGAACCGGGATAAATGGCGTTTCTTGACGAGCTAAGAGTCTTATAGCTTTCTCCTCTAGTGGTCTTGGAAGGGATGTGAGATGAAGTAGACAGGTTGAGAACTTGTTGCCCATGGTACTCTAGAGGAAGGTGTGTGTGTGTGTGTGTGTGTACTCACCTAGTTGTACTCACCTAGTTGAGGTTGCGGGGGTCGAGTCCGAGCTCCTGGCCCCGCCTCTTCACTGATCGCTACTAGGTCACTCTCCCTGAGCCGTGAGCTTTATCATACCTCTGCCTAAAGCTATGTATGGATCCTGCCTCCACTACATCGCTTCCCAAACTATTCCACTTACTGACTACTCTGTGGCTGAAGAAATACTTCCTAACATCCCTGTGATTCATCTGTGCCTTCAGCTTCCAACTGTGTCCCCTTGTTACTGTGTCCAATCTCTGGAACATCCTGTCTTTGACAAGGTGGACAAAGACAGGATGTGTGTGTGTGTGTGTGTGTGTGTGTGTGTGTGTGTGTGTGTGTGTGTGTGTGTGTGTGTGTGTGTGTGTGTGTGTGTGTGTGTGTGTGTGTGTGTTTGTGTGTGTGTGCCTGCCTGTGATTGAGTTAAGACCTACTTATTTTCCCTTCACACATACACACACACACACACACACACACACATACACACACACACACACACACACACACACACACACACACACACACACACACACACACACACACACACACACACACACACACACACACACACACATACACACCTATAAATGCTGAATTTAATGTCTCATATTTCAATATTTGTTTCAGTCTAGATTCTGATCATTCTCACTACTAAGACGCGTTGTCAGGCCCTATTGCATTTATTCTCTGCTGTATTCAAGACATCCACCAGCTTATTGATTGTGTTTATCTGCCTCTCGTGTCTTCTTTTTCCATCTGCCTCTCCTCTATAAATTATTCCTTAAGTTTTTCTCATATTTCTCCCAGAATACTCTTCCCTCTTTCTTCGCCCTTGTGGTCTTACACATTCGTCTTCCGTTGCTTATGGTAGGCAATGACTTTCAATCCCGGTCAGCTTTTAATTCTAAATCATTCTCTAAGCGTCTCTCGGCTCACCCTTCTTTATCCCCTAGCACAGTCATTTCCTGTTCTTCAGCTTACTTCCCTGTTTTCTCTGGTCTGACTGACTTTGTAGCTCTTCTATGGACTTTTAACCCTTTGCAGGAGGCTGTCTATGTTTTATATTTCCATCTCTTCCTGTTTGGTGCAAAAACGTTTTTTGCAACTACTAGTGAACACACAGAAACACGTTGCAGACCTGGCTTTTACTCTGGGACAACGTTTCGCTCTCTCTGTAGAGCTTCATCAAGTCATGGCTTGATAAAGCCCTACGCAGAGCGAAACATGACTTGATAAAATTCCACGCTGAGTGAAACGAGACTTAATAAAACGTTACTCAGAGTGAAACACTATTCGATGAAGATCAAACTCACAGCGAAATGTGACTTAAGAAACCTCAACACAGAGCGAAACGTGTCTTTTCGTTGTTACTGTCAACGATGCAACTGTCGGATGCCCGCTACACACACGCCACGAATCGATCCTCCTCGCGTCTTGCCTTACATTTACCTTTCCCGAGGCATTCCTCTCGGGAAGTTTCTCTCCAATTCATAGCTTTTCTCTATTATTTACGGGTTTCCACTTGTTTCCTGCTGTCTCATCTCCCCTCCATTATCAATCCCTTCTGGTAAATACAGTTTAATTTCGCATGATCGCTCTCCCCAAATACCTCCTCCATGTTCGATTTCCTCCAGTAGTTAAAAAATCTAAGATCAGATGGGGTCCCACAGGATCATCATCTCTCACTTGTTGTGTTTCCTTAACATACTGGCTTTGCTATTCACAGGTACAAAAATGTGAGTTTTATGTCGGCTTATATAGTCAGTTATATAGCTCCGTTATATAGTCGCTTCTATTGTTCTGTTGAACCTGTCTGCATCGTCTTTGTTTACACCTGTCATGTCACTATGCTAGCCATGTTTCCGTCCCCTCATGCTAGCAAGTCGAAGTTTTCCATTTCCGTCTCTCTCTGTGGTTAGAGTTCCTTCCTTGTTGTGAAAGTTTATTTGGTCTTTTTTGGGGTATTAAACCCCCTGAATCACCCTGAATATATTCTCTCATTGGGCATTGACGAATGCCTTCCGTTATTTTGGCCCTGTGCAATCTGTGATCTGTCTATGTCATGTGAATGAAAAGACGCATGAAACAGCTGGAGATTTTTTTATCTAGAAGCTATTTGCTCAAGCTTTGTCAGCTTAAGGACCAGATGACCGTCAGCATCAAGTCTTGACCAGATGACCGTCAGCATCAAGTCTTGACCAGATGACCGTCAGCATCAAGTCTTGACCAGATGACCGTCAGCATCAAGTCTTGACCAGATGACCGTCAGCATCAAGTCTTGACCAGATGACCGTCAGCATCAAGTCTTGACCAGATGACCGTCAGCATCAAGTCTTGACCGGATGAGCCGTCAGCATCAAGTCTTGACCAGATGACCGTCAGCATCAAGTCTTGACCAGATGACCGTCAGCATCAAGTCTTGACCAGATGACCGTCAGCATCAAGTCTTGACCAGATGACCGTCAGCATCAAGTCTTGACCAGATGACCGTCAGCATCAAGTCTTGACCGGATGAGCCGTCAGCATCAAGTCTTGACCAGATGACCGTCAGCATCAAGTCTTGACCAGATGACCGTCAGCATCAAGTCTTGACCAGATGACCGTCAGCATCAAGTCTTGACCGGATGAGCCGTCAGCATCAAGTCTTGACCAGATGACCGTCAGCATCAAGTCTTGACCGGATGAGCCGTCAGCATCAAGTCTTGACCAGATGACCGTCAGCATCAAGTCTTGACCGGATGAGCCGTCAGCATCAAGTCTTGACCAGATGACCGTCAGCATCAAGTCTTGACCAGATGACCGTCAGCATCAAGTCTTGACAGGATGACCGTCAAGGGAAGGGGATCAAAGGTTCTCTTAGGATCACTGAAAACGGTGAGCATCTCTCGGCTCTCCTCTTGAAGCTCAAGAGGCTTGTTTCTGCCTCTTCTTCTTCCTCCTCCTCCTCCCCCTCCTCTTCCTCCTCCTGCCCCTCTTACTCCAAATGTCCTTCTGATGACAATAGTGAAGGACAAATACGTTTCGCCCCAGTGTATAGCTGTATCAAGTTATGTTTCGCTTTATTAAGTCATTCCCCTTTTTCTACTCCCTTATACGTGTTCCTTCCACCTCATTCCACTCCTTCCTCAATCATTCCCCCTCATTCATCTACCTCCTCTAAATACTCTACTCTCCCTCTCTGCCAGCACAACATGGGACACTCCATCTCTACTGCCCTATTCTTCCTTGTTTCATTCCCTCCTTCATATCCTCAATTTATTTTTTTTGATCTCCATCTATTCCCTCCTTTCAAACTCTCCTTCTCCACTTTTACCTCTTCCCCTCATTCTCCTTTCAGGCTTGTTATTCTTCTTCTTCTTCTTCTTCTTCTTCTTATTATTATTATTATTATTATTATTATTATTATTATTATTATTATTATTATTATAACACACACATACTGATAAGAGATACGACAAAGCTCATGGAGCAGGGAGAGAGTGGCCCTAATAGCTACCAGCTAAGAGGCGGGGCCAAGAGCTGTGAATCGACTACTGCAACCACAAATAGGTGAGTACACCCACCCACTCACACACACACACACACACACACACACACACACACACACACACACACACACACACACACACACACACACACACACACACACACACGCACACACACACACACACACACACACACACACACACACACACACACACACACACACACACACACACACACACACACACACACACACACACACACACACACACACACACACACACACACACACACACACACACACACAGAATGGAAAAAGTACAGAAGACAAAGGACCAAGGAAAATAAAGAGATTAGTCGAAAAGCCAGAAACGAGTATGCACAAATAAGAAGGGAGGCCAAGCGAAAACGACATAGCATCGAAAGTCAAGGCTGACCCGAAACTGCTGTATAGCCACATCAAGAGGAAGACAACAGTCAAGGACCAGGTAATCAGGCTGAGAAAAGAAGATGGGGAACTCACAAGAAACGACCAAGAAGTATGTGAGCAGCTCAACATGAGATTTAAGGAAGTATTTATAGTGAAGACAGAAAGGACTCGGGGAAGTCAGAATAGGGTGGTACACCAACAAGGGATATACCAACAAGTGCTGGATGAAATACACACAACCGAGGAGGAGGTGAAGAAGCTGTTAAGTGAACTCGATACCTCAAAGGCGATGGGACCAGATAATATCTCTCCGTTGGTCCTTAGAGAGACGATGTGTGTGCCACTAACAGCAATTTTCAACACATCCTTTGAAACTAGGCAGCTACCTGAGGTAAGGAAAACGGCAAATGTAGTCCCCATTTTTAAGATAGGAGAGAGACACGGGGCACTAAACTACAGACCAGTGTCACTGACGTGTTTAGTAAGCAAATTCATGGAGAAGATTATCAGGAGGAGAGTGGTGGGACACCAGCACGGATTCAGGGAAGGAAAACCCTGTGCCATAAACCTACTGGAGTTTTATGACAAGGTAACAGAAGTAAGACACGAGAGAGAGGGGTGGGTATATTGCATTTTCTTGGGCTACAAGAATGCTTTCGAAACAGTACCTCACATGAGATTAGTGCAAAAGCTAGAGGATCAGACACACATAACAGGAAGGGCACTGCAATGGATCAGAGAATACTTGACAGGGAGGCAACAGTGAGTCATGGTACGTGACGAGGTGTCAGAGTGGGCGCCTGTGACGAACGGAGTCCCACAGAGGTCAGTCCTAGGACTAGTGCTATTTTTGGTATATGTGAATGACATGAGGGAAGGAATAGACTCAGAAGTGTCTCTGTTTGCAGATAATGTGAAGTTAATGAGGAGAATTAAATCGGATGAGGATCAGGCAGGACTACAAAGAGACCTGGACGAGCTGGAAGATTGGTCCAGCAACTGGTTCCTCGAATTTAACATTGACAAATGCAAAGCAATGAAGATCGGGGAAGGGCAAAGAAGACCGCAGAAAGAGTATAGGCTAGGTGGCCAAAGACTGCAAACCTCACTCAAGGAAAAAGATCTTGGGATAGATATAATACCGAGCACATCTCCTGAGGCGCACATTAACCAAATATCTGCTGCAGCATATGCGCCTGGCAAACATGAGAACAGCGTTCCCATACCTCGGTAAGGAATCATTCAAGACTCTGTACACCGTGTACGTCAGGCCCATACTGGAGTATGCAATGCCAGTTGGGAACCCACACCTGGTCAAGCAAGTCAAGAAATTAGAGAAAGTGCAAAGGTTTGCAACAAGACTAGTTTCAGAGTTAAGGAGAATGTCCT